>NW_007252905.1:717925-860466 GCF_000164805.1 Carlito syrichta | reverse complement strand
AGGCGGGTCTCGAACCCGCGGGCTCAGGCAATCCACTCACCTCAGCCTCCCAAAGGCGCGGGATTACAGGCTGAGCCACCGAACCCGGCTGATTTCTTCTTTCTTATATCGCATTCTCTTATACTGACCTTTATTAAAAGTTCAAAGTTGACTTAATCCTTGCCAACAGATCTCTAGGAAAGTCTCTGCTATATTTGTGGCACAATGCTAGTCGTGGTTCTGAGACAGTGTAATCCCTGCCTTTCTGGTCTACTTGAGGTCTGGGTTTACTCTGTAGGATTATAGCTCATCTCTGTGTTCTGCAGATGTGCTTGGTGTTTTAAACCATTTGAGTAAGAAGAAAAGTCACTTACTACTTTATTGATGATCTGTAAAGTAGAAATGCTATTACACAGCTACATGAATTCCATGATAATTCCTGGGTATGGCATTAGACATACTCCTTGGAGTTGCCACACACCTATTGGATAGGTTATACAGACAGCAGTTGTTAATTATTTCTATAATCACATCTTTTTGTAAGCAAGACCAGAAGATAAAGCCACTTTTAAAGTTTATAGAATTACACATAAATTTATTTACATGTCTGCTTATATCTTCCTATTTATCATGTAGGATCAGAGTGGAAGCACTCAACATTTTAAAGTTATTACCTCTTCAACTCAAAATTCCAAAAGTACACTAAAACATATAAGTAAAACTGTAGAAATATATAAAGTATTCAAAATTGCCTTTGTTATTCAAAAGCATTATATTTATGTTAAAATGTTAATGAAGTTTAAAAGCTCAAGAAAATAATGTATCTTTTTCTTTCATTGTTTCAGCCCTATTCTTGTATTGGGTCATGGCCTTTATTACAAAAACAATAAAATTGGTCAAGTACTGGCAGTCTGGCTGGGGCATATCAGACCTGCGTTTCTGCATCACAGGCATGATGGTCATCTTGAATGGGCTCTTGATGGCTGTGGAGATCAACGTCATTCGGGTCAGAGTAGGTATTTGATAATTTGTTTAGTTACTTGGATTCAAGACGGATTATGATTAACCAGAAATTATTAGCATTTATGAGGATGAACAAATGCATTTGACTTATATTTGTAAATATAAAGTTGAATTCATCACAAAGCTTTAGGCCATTAATGTCTCAGAAGTCTTCGTATAACCCTAAAATCTATTAGTAATTCACAGATCGTGTTTGACCAAATGCCTACTATGTGTCAAACATTGTGTTCAGTTCATATTATAGAAGAAATAATGTTTGGCAGGAGGTTCCATCATCCATGATTGGTCCCAAACACACTGGGCCTAAGCAAAGTACTGTATTCTCTGAAATTTAGAACTTAAAAGATTATCTAATCCAGTTCGCTTATTTCATTGATAAAGAAACTTCTATATATATAACTTTAGATATACATCAAAAGTAATAAAGTCAAGACCCATATATGATCTGTAATTACAAATCTATTGTACTTTTTACCACTTAATGCTGCCAGTTATACTGTATGAGATACTAGAGAAGACGTTTTCATATTCATTTCCCTTTAAAGACCTTTAAATTTGTTCTGTGAGTGGGAAGATACATGCTACAATGAATGTGGAGAACAGTTAGTTAATATCAGCCAAACCACAATTTAACAGAATAACTCAACAATGGTTTAAGAGCACGATTTAAAATTTAAACAATGTAAAAACCTTCGTTTAGTTGACCCTATCATAGGATATCATGAAAGATTGACCCTTCATAATAACTATCTTTTAAGAGATTAATTGATCTTTTAGATTGATCCCAAGAGGATTAAATGTGAAATTCTGGCATTTTAGCTACTCTACTCACAACAGGAAAGAAATATTTCAAAGAATATTTCAGAAAGGGATGGAAGGATGCATTAAAATATTGATCACTTGAAATGAAAATTTTAGTTTTAACATGTGGAAAAAGAATTGGGCTATTTGTTATACTGTGAATTTTTTTTTTTTTTTTTTTTTTTGCCACAGAGATATGTCTTCTTCATGAATCCTCAGAAAGTAAAGCCTCCTGAAGACCTCCAGGATCTGGGAGTGAGATTCCTTCAACCATTTGTGAATTTATTGTCAAAAGCAACATACTGGTGGATGAACACACTTATCATATCTGCTCATAAAAAGCCTATTGATCTGAAGGCAATTGGAAAATTGCCAATAGCAATGAGGGCAGTCACAAATTATGTTTGCCTGAAAGATGCTTATGAAGAACAAAAGGTAATTTAATATCTGTCTTCCATGCTCTTAATTGTAGAGATTGAGCCTATTAAATATAAAGACACAATGCTTAAATAATATTTATAGTTAAGGAAGAGCAGATTTTCTCCATCTGTCTTCCCCTATAGTTTTGAATCATGTTAATGGGCCACTGAGGAAAGACCAAAAAAGCCAGTAAAGTATAGTTATTGTGTTAGTTGCCTGGTCAATACATGAGGAAGGATAGAGAGAGTACTTTCTTTTCTTTGGGACATGTGACCAAGTAAGAATTAAGTTCTATTATGTACCATATCCATGTTACCATTTAATGCTAATAATTCTTGGAATTTTTATTAACTCTTTTCTCAAACACCTTGTGAAAAATTTGTTAGATAAAACTTTGTTATCTGTGAATAATCACTTTTAAAACATTAAGGCCTTATGTTATTTATTGACTAAAGTTTGAATTCTGTAGTTCAGACTTTGGAAGACAAATTAAATAAAGGGTCATTGCCTACTTCATGTATCATTCTATTTGTCTGCCAAAGTTGGCTTCCTCTGTTACTCTTTTTATGTATTAATAATGCTTTAAAACATTTAAAGATGAAAGACTTCAGATATTTTAATTTTGTCTTTTATTGTTTTGAATAGTCATGCATGCTATCCACAGTGGTAGATGTGTTTTCTATTGTAATCATCTACAAATGTCAGTATTATTTAAAATATTGGTATTCTCAACAATACTGAAGAGGAACAGAGTATGGTGAATCAGCTAAAAAGTTTTTGGTTGTTCTAAATCAAGATCAACAAAGCATTTATGGTTAATGATGAAAATGACTTTTGTTTTATATCATAAATGTGCTTTATGAAATTAATATTGCAGGAAATGGTTACTACAAATGAACTTGAGTCATTTCTCTAATTTTACTCAAGATCAACAAAACATTTATGGTTAATGATGAAAATGACTTGTTTTATATCATAAATGTGCTTTATGAAATTAATATTGCAGGAAATGGTTACTACAAATGAACTTGAGTCATTTCTCTAATTTTACCTCAGGGAACATATTGCATAAAAATTTTTAAACTTCTCTGCTAAAGTAAAGATTTTCAATTTCGCCTAAGCATAGCTTAAGTTTTCTGAACGTTCTTTGCAATAGAGATGAGCTTGAAGTTGGTGTATTAATGTCATATATTAATAAACTTTAGACTACACTCACATTATTCATTCTAACAAGGGATTGAATATGAAACACAACTCTAATTCATTGAGTTAACTTCTTTGCCACAATGAAAAAAACTTTAACTACCTACTCCCCAAGGCTTAATTATGATGATTGTTCAGGTCTTAAAATCTTTACCACAAAAAACTGTAGATGTGTGAAGTCATGCATTGATTTAGGCATAGATGGCCTTCTTCATTTTGCATTTCTTTGAGGAATACCTGGGCAATACAAGTCCATCATAATTGTTTAAAGTATTGGCTACTATTCATGGAAATTGGAAATACCTGGAGGAAAAACAACTTGAGGTTATGATGATCTGTTTTGTTTAATTTGTAGGAACTGGCTGTGATCTAGTAATTCCAGAGATCTTGACCAGTCTGTCAGTAACCTTGACTCTTGTACTTTACCATCTTCTTTTCCATGCAACATTATTGGTAATTTTCATGACAAATACCATTTTTCAAATTAAAGGGAAGTAAAAATGAATTCATCGTTTAGAATTTTATGTAATCCTTTGATGACTAAAAATAATACAATCTTACAAAAACTGTATTTTCTCATTCTCTCTATTTCATTAAAATGTGTTCAGTAGCTACTTTTTACATAGAGTACAAGAATAGAGAATTATGCATACTTCACTGAAAGGGGCTCAACATCTATTTTTAAACTTCTGAAATATCTTCAGAACCATCAGAAGGAATTTACCTGGTTGATCAGATTAATTGCAGCACTAGGCAATTTTATTTTGTTCCATCTGGTTTTTCTTTCAGAAAAAAGTCGCCGATCATCCAAATCGTACTCCATCTATATGGCTTGCAATGTACAGAGCTTTTGGGCGGCCAATTCTCCTTAGTAGTACATTTCGCTATCTGGCTGACTTACTGGGTTTTGCTGGGCCGCTCTGTATTTCTGGAATAGTTCAACGTGTGAATGAAACCCAGAATGGAACAAATAATGCAACTGGAGTAAGTATATGGTGCTTTTCAAAGGAGACACGTTATTGACAGATTTCACTGTAATTGTCATTTTTATTAAGGCGGTTTTATGAGTAGTTCAGTTAGGTTTTTTGTTTGTTTGTTTGTTTGTTTTGGTTTTTACCGTGAGTTGAATGCTATTTAAAAGAAAGAAGAACAATAATTTCCCTTGTAGAAAAAAAAATCACATGTTTACATAATAATTGATTGAATGTGTTCAGCACTGGCACCCAGGCTGGAGTATAGTGGCATGCTGCTCACAGGTACGACAGCCTCAATCTGCTGGGCTCAGTTGATCCTTCCACTTCAGCCTTTCAAGTAGCTGGAACTAAGGCCCTTGCCACCATGTCCAGCTAATTTTCCTGATTTATTGTAGAGACAAGGTCTTGCCAATTTGCCCAGGCCAGTCTTGAATCCCTGGTCTCAAATCCCTGGTCTCAGGCAACGCTCCCACCTTTGCCTCTTGAAGTGCTGGGATTACAGGCATGAGCCACCACCATGCGTGGCTATGTCAGCAAAATTATTTCTCAGAATAGACCCTATAAACATTTAACAGGAATCTATTGTATGCCAGAAACTATGTGAAGAAATTTCATATTGATTGTTTTATTTGATCTTTATAGCAATCCTTTAAAGAATGTTTATGCATGAGTCAATGAGGGGTGTTGAATCACTTTTTGGAGGCTGTGACTCTTTTCTTATATAATAAAAGCCATCACCCTGTTTCACAATGACAGGACTAGTCACGTTATGATATTTTTGTTAGATGTTATACTATTATTTTGGAGCTATATAATATAAAAACCATATATTTACCCTTACAAATATATAATCTTTTATTTTTTGTTCTAAAAGTTTACATCATAAACTTTCTAGTTTCTTCCTAAAACAAAAACTGATTTCCATTGTTTCACAGATAGATTTTCTAGTCCGATGAGTCAACTTTTCTTTTCTTTCAATCTGATTTTTCGTCCTTTTTTTTTTCATCTATTAAAATATTATGCATTGTGGGAGTGTACAATAAATGCTGCCTCTTCTGTGAAGCTTTTTGTGATCATCCTAGTTGGTATTTGGCTCCCTTGATACGCCCTTATGAACTCTTTACTTATGTCAGCACTTACATACCATACTATGCACAATAAAGTATATTATTTATGGATATATTTAACTTACTAGGTTGTAAACTTATGAAACAAAATTATGATAAACTGTTCATATCTGTGTCCATAATCTTAGTCCAGATCCTCACACACATTAGTATGCAACTTTTGAAGAGAACCAGATATTTTTAACATTGATTACACTTTTGTGCTATTTTATCCCTACTAGCTTAATTACACACAGATGTCTAAATATCACATAGAGTGCTTCCATTATCCTTCTTCCTTACACTTTAATCATGTGTCCTTCTGAGAAGGAACAGAATTTATACATTTGTATCTATTCCAACGAAAGAAGAGGAAGGGACTGGAACTAGAATTTTAGTAGCTCTAAGTCATTAAAAATAAAGAGTATCGGCCAGGTGCAGTGGCTCAAACCTGTGGTCCCGGCATTTTGGGAGGCCGAGGAGAGAGGATTTCCTGAGCCTGCAGGTTCAAGACCAGCCTGGGCAGCATGGTGAGTAAATCAAAAAATTAGCTGGGCGTTGTGGTACACACTTGTAGTTCTGGCTACTTGAAAGGCTGAGGCAGAAGGATCACCTGAACCCAGCAGGTTGAGGCTGTGGTGGCCTGGAGCGTGCCACTGCACTCCAGCCTGAGTGACAGAGTGAGGGGGTTCAGCTTGGAAAAAAGAAAAAAAAAGAAGAGTATCCAAATTAACATAATATACTTAAGTGTTATCTTTCCCTCTCGTCTTACAAACAAGTTACCATAAACTATTGTTAAAAGCAAAAATCAGTCAATTTTATATAACCTTATGTTAAATTCAGTTATATTCCTACTAAAACAATATTTTGCAAGCTAAGTTTTGTCACTGGAAGTGTCATATGGTTGAAATCAAAAGCCAATTTACATATTTTGTAATGTATGATTTATTTCATTAACATAAATTAAGATATGTGAAAATCAGAAAAAGTCAGCTGTATAGAATTATTTTAAACTAATAATGACTGACAGTAGTGGGAAACTATGGTGGGGGGAGGGCGATGGGATCAATGGCAGTAAATATCTGTCTGAGGACGGGAAAACACCTCTTATCAACAAGGTGCCTGAATGAAATGTACTTGTATACTTAACCCTTAACTGTACCCCACAACACCATAATAAAAAATATTAAAAAAAAAAAAGAGTAGAGAAATTGCATTTTTTTCACATATACAAGTCTTGCTAACCAGCTATTCGTTTTGTGGTGTCTGTTTCTCAATTAGAGCCTAAACTAACATCTTTCTCTTTATAAACTACTTTCCATTTAACTAAGGTAGAATATACCTTTGCAGGAAATGCACTCAAATTTTTTAAAACTAAAATTTACTTTTTAAAAAAATTTTTTACAATTAGGCATTTCTAGCAATCTTATTAATCAGTTGGAAATTGTATGCATTGAACTTATTTGTATTTGTGTCTGTAACATTATGGGAGAAAGTCCATGCCTAACTGTGGCTCATGATACTGTTGTATTGTAAAGATACTGTTTTATATTTTAAAAATGTGTCCTTGGGGAAATAAATGCAGACTGTACAATTGGTATATTAAAAGACTAATTTTGTCTCTTTTTTTCTTTTGGGTTAAGATTTCAAAAACTCTGTCATCAAAGGAATTTCTTGAAAATTCTCATGTTCTAGCAGTTCTTCTCTTCCTGGCTCTTATTCTGCAAAGGACATTTTTGCAGGCTTCCTACTATGTAACCATAGAGACTGGCATCAACCTCCGTGGAGCTTTACTGGTACATAAAGTTTTGAATTATCTTTGTTTCTTAAGAAGGCTGTTGGCTGTTCATATGTCTTCTTTTGAGAAGTATCTGTTCATATTTTTTGCCCACGTTTTAATAGGGCTTTTTTTTCTTTTGGTATGTTTGTGTTCCTTGTAGATTCTGAATGTTAGACCTTTGTTAGATATACAGTTGGAAAATATTTTTTCCCATTCTGTGGCCTATCTTCCAGCTCTATTGATGATTTCTTTTGCTTTACAGAAGCTTTGCAGTTTGATGAGGTCCCACTAGTTGAACTTATCTCTTATGGCATGGGAATTTGGGTTTTTGATTAGGAATTGGTTGTCATTGAATGAAAATAACTTTTAAAATAATATATTAATAAAAATATTTTGAAATCTTGCATTTACTTATATTCCCATTTCTATTTGCTCTAGAGCTTATGTTTAAAACTGAATGTATGCTGTGATTGTATCATTAAAAAAATAAGTTTGTATTTAGTTGAGGACTGAAAGCAACTATGCTAAAATAAAAATACCCGTAGTAGACAGTTTAAGAAAATGGCTTTCTTTCTTTTTTGTCAAAAAATTAAAAAAATTTTTCATTGAAAATAAGTAATCACAGTGTTGATTTTAAATTTGGAACTTTAGGCACATTTTTTTTTCTTGCAGGCCATGATATACAATAAAATCCTTAGGCTCTCTACGTCTAACTTATCCATGGGTGAGATGACTCTCGGACAGATCAACAACTTGGTCGCCATTGAAACCAATCAACTCATGTGGTTTTTGTTCCTGTGTCCCAATCTATGGGCTATGCCTGTTCAGGTAGATCAATATTAGTAAGGTTCTTGTTTGCAGAGAAAATAAAACAAAAAGGGCAGTAAGACATTTGTCTCAGCAAATGGCTTAATTTTTGAATGTGAAAATGTAATTATATCCTTTTTTATAGACAAGAAAGCTAAGAATCAGAAATGTTATAGACTAGGTTAAGAAAGTGGAGTTTGAAATTATACTGCTTAGGTTCCAATATCTGCTTTTCCCTTCATTTATACAAATGTTTTACTCCTCAAGGCATTAATCTCCTTAACTATAAAATGGGTGTACTCTGCCTTACAGAGATGTGGTAATTTTCAAGATTCAATTAGTTAATGTGTTTATAGCATCTAGTATAGTACCTAGCATTTCATAGGCACTCAGTAATTGTTAGTCGTTAATAGTATTGTTTGAATCCATGCAAGTCACAGAACCACAGTTTGACCTTCATTTTGGCGAACTCTCTTTTAGTATTTCTAAACTAGAGCAATTGCTTTAATCCATCTCATAGTTTCAATAGCGAGTATATTACAAAATGTTAAACTTTATAAAGTGGTTAGAACACTGCAAACTGGAAGGCTGTTTTCTATATAAAATAACATTTTACTAAAGTCACCTGTTTTTTCCCTATTAGATAAAAATAGAAAAAGAAATGTGTTCAGTTTTTTTCTCATTGTGAAGCTGGATATTCTTTAATTATCTCAAGTTTTGCATTCTGTAGATGGAGGTTAAACTGTAGATCTCATCTGATGCAATCTATCACCTATGCTCTTGTGCCACATTTTTTTAAGAGCATGCAATAATAAAGAACATATGTTGATTTTTAATTTATTGTTTGCCTTTTAATTTTTTAATGGAAACCACTTCAAATAAAAGTGTATATCATGCACAGTGCTTTGCAGAAAGTAAGATTTAAGATTTATTTTGTCTCATTTTATCACTATATACTCATACATAGGTGAATTAGGTAGCTGCCTATATGGTATAATTTAAAGAGCACCAAAATCTGTAAATAACTGCATCATGGTGACCTTAAGGAATTTTTTTGTTTCAATTGGAATTTGAATTTCCAAAGTATCTAATTAATTAAGCAGTAAACATATGTCATTACCCTTGGAAAGCTGCTATTAAGTGTATATCATTGGCATATAGGCTTAAATTATATGCTTGAACTGCATGGCTATATTTCATTAATTGACATTTTGAGGTATAAATTGAACACCTGGGGGGAAAAAAGAACAATTCAGGGAGAATGGTTAACAGGGTTAAACCTTGACTTTTTAAAGGAAGAAGAAAGTGGTAACCAGAGAGAGTAGGCCATGGATTTTGGGAAATAAATTTTAAAGGGAAATGTGTTAAGATGGAGCACCGATTTTAGTTTTTTTGCATTTTTAGTTAGGGCCATCCTTCTTGTCGTTAGGCAACTTCTGGAATCATGGGAGGTGAGGAGCTCAGATTATTCCTTCAGTCCACAGA
The DNA here is from genome assembly GCF_000164805.1 of Carlito syrichta. Taxonomy (NCBI): domain Eukaryota; kingdom Metazoa; phylum Chordata; class Mammalia; order Primates; family Tarsiidae; genus Carlito; species Carlito syrichta. The sequence goes on along the minus strand of NW_007252905.1, from coordinate 850,888 downwards.
TAACCATCCTGTACTCACATCATGATGCTACCCTCTATTTTCCTTCCTCTCAGCCTTGAATAGTTAGGACAACTCCAACAGAATATAGAATGTCAAGTTTATAGTGGATGACAGCATTTTCAAGAAAAAAGTGTATGCCCTTTAAATAAATTGAAGACTACTTTAGAAGGTTGGAAGCATCATGGGACTATTCTGCAGCTTTATGCAATAAATCGGATTGACACCAGTTGTGCAGATCATCATACTAAAAATACATTCCCAAGACTTAGCCTTCCACAAATAAATCATACTAAACCCAACTGTCACAGTTGAGCTGACTTCCAAATAAACTTAATATAATAATTAAGAAATACTACATTTTCACTAAAATTATTTCCTTTCATGCAGTGGCTCCCACACCCCCATTCATTTTCCCTTTTCCATGTGTTTTTCTTCCTAGATCATAATGGGAGTGATTCTGCTCTATAATTTGCTTGGATCAAGCGCATTGGTTGGTGCAGCTGTCATAGTGCTCCTTGCGCCAATTCAGTACTTCATTGCTACGAAGTTGGCAGAAGCTCAGAAGAGCACACTTGTAAGTACATCTTTTGGAAACTTTATGAGAAAAGTCCAGTAAGGCTGTTTTATTTTTATACTATAGAAAATGAGCACAGGCCAGGCACGGTGGCTCATGCCTGTAATCCTAGCACTTTGGGAGATTAAGGTGAGAGTTTTAACCTCTCAAAATTTCAGGAGTTTGAGACCAGCCACAATTACAAAGTTATTGAAAAAAAGAAAATGAATGCATATCACTCAGGATTATTTGGGGAATCATTATAGTTCATTTCAATTCTTAGGTGCAATTATATGCTGTGTTGCTAAAACAATTTTTAAAGTGTGTTGGACATTTAAGATTTGATTGTTGACTCAGAATACTAGAATTACAGATTCTAGTGTTTTAAAGTGCCTTGAGACGATGAGGCTTTGGATCTTGTTAGGTCACTTGTCTAAGGAATACTCTAAAGTGTACTTTAAGACCACTGGATGTCAGTTATTAACATAGAAGAAATGGATCAAGGGACAAGTGAAAGGTCAGGTTTGTTGCTTCTGAAATTAAATTTCCCCGAAGTAGCCTTGAACCATGTGAAGATCTACAGTGCTCCATTGAAATGTGTTAGTGGCAGCTGCTCTAGCTGAATTTGTTCCTGGTCAACTTGGCAAGCAAGAAAAAGCCCAAATTTTTGACCCTTTCTGTCTTCAATTTGCCATGAAATCATTTAATTTGAGTAAGAATTGACTGCTTTTAAAGCAATATTTGCAAATAATTAAAATTGTTGTCAACATATTTAGAAATAAAGTTCAATTAAATATGAGCAAGACTGTCTGTGAATCAGGTGTAAAATTTGGGGATGCTGCCACTGATGGAATTGTTACTCAAGTTCATATTTCCACTGTGACAAACAAGTTGTGTGTCACACAAGTGGTTTTTATCACTTGTTTTTCTACTGCTTCTGGTGAGTTTATTCATTTTTTCTGTCTGAACCTTCTATTCTTCTATCCTTTTTACTCCAGTACACAAATACAGAAAGGTGTAGAAGGGGAGAATAAGGAGAGAGATGACTATGTCCAAACTTCTGTCTTTCATTTAGCTTTTCATGCCATATTCACTTACTCATTGAACAATCATTTGATAGGCACTTAAGACCATGTATAGCTGAACCAAACAGGCTGTTTCCTACTTTTGCTTTCTCTTATCTATCGTTTGGCCACTCTTCTGACTCTGTTGATAATTATCAGTAATTCTATCAGAATATGTGGTGGTGGAGGAAGCTAAAACAGCTGGCTAAATTGAGACTTTTTTATCGGCTACAAATCACTCTTCAATTAATCCAGCCTGTTAGTAAATCTAAGTTAGGCCTTAACCAAGAGCTTACAAAGACATATGTAGAAGACTCTTGAAGTTTAAAGATAATAGGCTTGGTTTCAATAACTGTATTATGAAGATGCAAGGTGAATACACCCAGTACTCTCACATTACCCAATAAGAAGAAAACTGACTTTTCTTAAATTCATTTTTTTTTTCTTCTAAGTATGACTGATAGTGTTGTCGGATGCATAAAATGATTTTGACGTTAGGGACCATTAAAGTCTCTTTATTATTTCTTTAAATTTATGTCTGTATTATCTGCAGATACTACTCAGGGACATCATGTAAAATTGAAGAAATTGCTTTTGTGTAAATCAAAGCCACAGAGATATACGCGTTTTTAAGTGGAAAAAGCATTTTGAAGCTGTCTAATTAAACCCTTTATTTCATGAAGCACAGAGAGTTTAATCCCTTCTCTTGGGAATTTCACAGCATATTTAGTGGCAGAGTCAGTCAGAAATTAAGATTTCCTCAGCCAATCCCTTTCCACTACCTTTTTGATTTCCTTGGATGCTGCTAGCATTATTTTGTATTCCTTTGTTTTATAGGATTATTCCACTGAGAGACTGAAGAAAACAAATGAAATATTGAAAGGCATCAAACTTCTAAAGTTGTATGCTTGGGAGCACATTTTCTGCAAAAGCGTGGAGGAAACAAGAATGAAAGAACTATCTAGCCTCAAAACCTTTGCACTTTATACATCACTCTCCAGTAAGTTGCTGTTGTTCTAAGAGCAGGTGATGTTAAAAGAAACCAAAAAACATATGGTCTATTCAGTTTAGATTGTAATGAATGAGATATTCTAACAATGAAAGGAAATTCAGTTATTTTTTTAGTCACGTGCTATCCACTAGCCACATGAGGCTATTTATTCACATTTATTCATTCATTCATTCTTAAACTGGAGTCTTACTCTGTTGCCCAGGCTGGAATGCATTGGCACATTCATGACCACTGGAGCCTTGACCTGCTGGGCTCAAATGATTCCTCCTCCTCAGCCTTTCAAGTAGATGGAACTACAGGTACACGCTATCATGGCCAGCTAATTTTTTGATTTATTGTAGAGATGAGGTCTCGCCAGGTTGCCCAATTTGGTCCCGAACCCCTGGGTTTAGGCAGTCCTCTTGTCTGGGCCTTCCAAAGTGCTGGGATTACAGGCTTGAGTCACTGCAACCGGCCTTATTTACATTTAAATTCAAGACCAGAATAAACACAGGTTGGAGTCAAGTAGACATGAATTTGATTCCCTACAAGTTGTGTGCCCTTGGCCATGTTACTTTAACTGAAATTCTTGGTTTCTCCACCTATAAAATGAGGAGAGTGATGCTAATAGTACCTCCAATTAAAACCCTCTTATCAGCTACAATTGGGATATAGCTAGTTGGTCTTCAGTAAAATTTTGTTTATTGAAACTGATTTGACTGCATTACAATTGATCTTCTTATCCCCAAAGATTCTTTAAAATTATTTGCAGTTTTTTTAAACCTGTTTCTTTGGGAGTGTATGATATATATATTTTTGAAGATTGTCAAGAAAATATAGCCAATTTTGAAAACTGAGGAGAAAAAGTATTTCCAGGTGAGAGAAACCAAACTACATTCACATAAACCCTTTTTTCAGTACATTTTCAAGATTTTTTAAAACAGAGCTCTTTTGTCCTCAATTCTAATTTTTAAAAAGCAATTGTTTCAAAAATATCATTTTCTTTTCTGAAGTGTGACTCTAAGTGAGCTCACAAATAATGGGTTCATGATAGTACAATTCAGACTAAGTTAGCCAAACTACTCCTGCTAATATTTGATTTGGTTTGTGTGTCATTTTGCTCATCTGTGTTGTTCCCAAGAGCTTTAACTACTTAGAGTCTTGGGGGTGTATGTATTGTTTCCTCTCGAATTATAAACTACTTCAGATCATAGAGATTATAAACACTTCTTTTGTGAAATACATTCAGCAAAAATATTTGGCTTATAGAGCTATTTATTCTGGCCCTAACGTTTGATGTATTAAAAATGAAATTGGAAGGATTTTTATCTTCCAGCTGTGAACCACTGCTAATATGGTGTCAAAATGCTAGAAGACAGAATGATTGAGATTCACTCGCCTTATATATAGTACTCTAAGCAGGTGGCCCCTGCAATACATCCTTCTCTGTAGGGGTCTGATACAGCCAGAAAGAACTGTAATATACTGAGAGTATACTCAGTCAATTACTACTGTAAGTGGCTTTTCATATGACATCTCCCTTAATCTTCACAACGGCCCAGTGATTTAGACATTAATTGCACTTTAGAAGCTAGAATATTGAGTTATATAGTGCTTAAGTAACTTGAATTTCCGCCAAATCATCTAGCTACTGAATGGCAGAAGTAAGATGCTAACCCAGTTTGTTTCCAGGTGTGAGACTTGGGTTGGTTTTGAGTCAAATGTGAGGTGAGAAAGAAAAACGAGACGTCTAAAGGTAAAAATACATGATCATGTGTTCATGATAGGCAGAAAGAATTCTTGAGTCAATGGAACAAAATTCCAATTTGACCACTTCCAAGTTTTATGATTTGATTAAGTACAGTGTTGTTGATGGTTAAGAGCTTGAACTGTGTGAGTTGAATAGAGTTTACTATACATCCCAGCTCTGCCACTTTGTAGTGGCATAGCCTTGGGTAAGATATTTTATCTTCTAACCTCAGTTTCTTAATCTGTAACATGGTATACTAATAGTGTCTATGATATAGGATTGTAGTAAAGATTAAAGTAGATAATGAATGATACACACTCTACTCCAGGCACTATGTCAAGTGCTTCATACTCATTATCTCATATGACACACCTAGCAAATAGTCTAGTGCTCGGTAACTTCTGGCCCTCAGTTTCTACATCTAAAAATTAGTGTAGTAATAACATTTCTATCACAGATATGTTGTAAGATTAAATGAGGCAGTAAATGTGAAACTGCCTAGTGAATGTTAAAATATTTTGTGAATAGTATTTGTAGAGCACTATGCAGAGGCGAAGAAGAAGGAGGAGGAGGAGGAATGAAAGAGAGAAAGAGAAAGAAAAGAGAGAGGGAGGAAAGAAGGAGAGAGGGAGAGAAGAAAAAAGAAAGAAAGAAAGAAAAGAAAAGAAAGAAAGAGATAAAGATTGCATAAGATAGTTGTTACTCTTGGGTATTAGAGGGTAAACTGACCTGAAATAAAATCAGGACTCAGGAATTTGTCAGCCATACCACCTTGGTCTCAGTTTTCTCATCAGTAACCTGGAATGTATGACTAGTACTTTGGAGAATTAAATAAGGTATTGTATGTAAAGTGTTTACAAAAGTACCTGAAACATAAAAGTACTCCATTGTTGGTCTCCACAAATATCAAAAAGCAAAGTGAAACAGGAAAAATACTAGTAGAACTGCAGATCTATTTCTACTCTTCTGAATCAGTGTTCTTGCCACTTGAGATAATATTTGAGGAGGAAGATCCAGATTTTAATTCAAGCTCTATCACCTCCTTGTTTGGAATTTTGCATGTAACCCCTTCTAAACTGTTTCCTCAGTATTGTGTAAGGTTGTTGTAATCCGTTAAGCGTGAGAATGCACATAAAATAGTAGCATCATGCCTCTGTAATTGTGAGTGGTTAAGGAGTAGCAGAACAAAGTGACGCCAAACACAGACTGAGGAGCCAGACTGTATGGGTTTGAATCCCTGCTGTGTGACCTTGAGCTTCTCATTCTCATCTTTACAGTGAGATCATTAGAAATGCAGAATATAAATGAATGACAAGGGTAAAAGAAAAAAAAATTCACTTAGAAAATAGGGTGACAATAGCCAGAGAAAGATCAGGGCAGAAAACATGGCTCCTCATCTGCATTATTAAGAAGCTCAGATCAGTGTTAGGGTTCCCAGGACTGTGTGAGAGTTTGTATTTGATAACTCAGTCACGTCTAGACTTGCAAAAGTACAATCTGATTCTGTTCTATGTACAGTGGTAAGGATAGTTCATAAAAGTAGATGAATTTTTAAAACTCTGGGCCCTGTACTGTCAAGAAGACTAGATTCTAGCTCTCACCCTGCCAGTGTCTGGCTCTGTTACCAGCAATTCACTTAATCGTTGAGCCCTTTGTCCCTAAAATTCCATAATTTATGAACACTGTGACCACAAATCGTCAACCTGGCTTCTTTATTTTTACTATTACTTCCAAACCCTAGTATTTTAGCCTAAAATATGACTATTTCTTGTTTCAGCTAGGAATATCATGTTCATCAAATGACAGTGAAATATATTCCTGGAGAGATATTTAAAGCAAGTAGAGGGCCTAGAATTTGGGGCTATTTTGTTAACTGAAAGGTCTATAAATTAACATTAATATAATGCTGGAAATAGAACTTGAAGTAATATCAAATTCTTGTACTTAAAATTTGTAACCAAATTTTCATGTATTTATATTAGTTTAGTGGACCAAACAAAATATAGACTGTAAACCCTCTCAAGAATACACATTTTTAAAATCTAATAATTTGTATCATTAAAGGATTAGTTTATCTAAATTCTGTAGCTTGTGGCATTTCATAAGGAAAAAATTTCAATAAAGGAAAACAAAACTCTGGTCAAGACTAATGTGTGGGAGCCCATACAACTGCAGACAAGGAGATATCAACTGGGAAATGTCTGTGGACTCCAGACAAAATACTATTTAATACTCTTTGTTCTTCCTGTTTTCAAGGAAAGTTAAAGTAATAACAGATGATTAATTAAAGTTACTGAAAATGTTTTCACAGCTCAATGAAACTAATGTATATTATTTCATTCCACAGTCTTCATGAACGCAGCAATTCCCATAGCAGCCGTTCTTGCTGTAAGACTTTTTTCTTGCTTTTAGAAATGAAAGTTGGTGTTTAGAAATGATTTATGAACAAGAATGCGTGGGTAGTAATATATATTACTTCACCTCTGTGACTTTCCTCTGTGCAATCTCTATTGCAATAGCTCTAATCTAGAGTTTTTCAATTGTGACACTATGGACATTTGAGTCCAAATAACTCTTGGTTGTAGGAGGCTGCTCTGTGCGACAGGATGTTCAGCAGCATCCCTGGCTTCTACCTACTAGATGCTAGTAGCACTCTCAGTCATGACAATAAAAATATTCCCAGACATTGCCAAATGTCTCCTGCAGAGCAAAATTAACAGTGGCTGAGAACTAACAGTTATAATCTCAATGACCTGGTTCCCAGATACTTTTACAACAGCTAGATCAAAAACAGATAATGTTAAATAATTACATTATATTTCACACTAAAATGACTAACCAGCAACTATTATTATTAATAGGGTATATAAGTCTTCATCGGATACCAATACCGGCAGGTTTAAGAAAGTTCCACAATAGGAACCCTAAAATAACAGAACATTCTCTTTTCTCCTAGAATATTTAGTCTTGCTTGGAAAGAGCCCGACTGGTTGTTGAAAACTCGACATTATCCATCCAGTTAATCCCCCTTACTTAGTAATTTGATAGAAATTAGTTTCCTAATCTTTAGAGTTTTTCCTGACTTTCTCCCAAGTTTATGGCTATAATGACATGTAGACACTTCAGCACTCACAAGTAGCAAGTATTATTTTAGTTAGGGAGTTTTGAATAAAGTCATTGTTTTCATAGATACAATGTACATATTGGTACAGCAGAAGATGTTAGGTTTCTAAAATTGAATATAAGCATATGTGAAACTTTCTCCAACTTTCTCTAAAGAACTCCTTTCTTTGCACAGACATTTGTGACCCATGCATATGCAAGTGGGAAAAATCTGAAACCTGCAGAGGCCTTTGCATCACTGTCTCTCTTCCATATTCTGGTCACACCACTGTTCCTGCTTTCCACAGTGGTCAGATTTGCAGTCAAAGCCATCATAAGGTATGCACTGAAGTATCTGAAATTCTTTTCTTATTATGAAAGAAATGACATGTGCTCATGGGAGTATATTTTTAAAAGTATTAGAAAGAATGGTAAAAACACTGTCTGGATATAACCATTGTTAAAATTATGGCATGCTACTTTTTGGTCTTTATTTATTTCATATAAGAATCTGGTTTTTTTTTAGAGATGAGGTCTCGCCAAGTTGCCCAGGCTGGTCTTGAACCGTTGGGTATAGCAATCTTCTCACCTTGGCCTCCCAAAGTGCTGGGATTATAGGCATGAACCACTGTACCCGGTCATAAAAATCATTTTAAAACAAAAAATTTAAATGTATTTAGCTCTTACTCTTTAGTTTATTAATTATTTTTAAAAATTGTTTTCTTCACATTCAAATGTTATAATAATGAAATTTACTGGCAATGTAATATTCCATTGCTGGGAAGTATTCTTATTTATTTATTTTATTGAACATTTAGAATATTTTTATTTTCTCCCTGACATAAATCATTTTGAGATAAACACATCATTGGTTATCTTTATGCTTTTCTCTCATGATTTTCTTAGGTCACATTTCTAGAAAAGTAGGGATGATTGATTCTAATATTATTCACACCTTTAAGACCCTTGATGAATATGTTGTTGTCCACTAAAATAGTGGTAGGTCAAAGGGGGGTACACATTTTAAAGATTTTTAAAAATGAATACCGCCATAATATTTTCCACTAAAGCTGTGCCAGTTTATATTGGCACCCTAATTAGCCACAGTAAGTATTCACATCAACATGTATTTACCGTTTTAACTGGTTTAATCTGGCAAAAAAACAAATTTAGATTCATAGTATCTAAAATAGAAAGATTGATAAGACCATTTAGTATTTTGCTCATTTAAATACACTTCTATTGTGTTTCCAACCAATGTAGACTTTGTCTCACTTATAATTTCCTATAATACATTACTATAAAAATAGTAGTGATATAATTACCATTTCCCCACCACTTTACTTATACATGTTACCAAACTACATGATACTACATTGTCTATACTATAGTCTACATGTCTTATACTCTATCATAAACAAGGCAGTCTTAAAGTAGAATTTTGCTTTTTTGATATATGATCTTTATAAATATTACAAAACCTCATCATGCCTCATTAACAGTCATTATCATATTTATATCTGACCTTTAAAAAAATGCCAAGATGTTGCAAAACTGAAGGGAAATTGGAACATTGAGCCTTTAAATATACGAAATACGATGTTGCCATTGACAACAACATAGAATATCTCTTGTGTAAGTTCTTTTAAAAGGAGATAACTTTCCTGGTGTCTAAACTACTAAGAAAATTGGTATTTAATGTTCAAAATACCAGAATCTCCAGTTTAAGGAAGTAGTTTGCATTGGCTTAACGATGACTTAATACCAAATAATATTAAAATGTATATAAATTATCATATTATAAACCAAGTTGTGATCGAATATGATAATAAAGCAAGGTTTCAATCTTATTCTCTAAGGCATGTCATTGATAACAATTCTAGAGCTGTTTGTGTTTAGACTCAGGCCCTCTGACCACATCTGCCCTCGTTTTCTTATTGTTCTGCCTTCTGAAACACTTGTGCAGATCACTGACTGCTTTTTGTAGCAGCACCACTTCCAAATTAGGCAGTGCTCTGGACGGGAAGCTACTTCAAACAATAAAATTGATAAATGGTCAGAGTCTGCTATTTTGGTCCTTATTTTCATTTTCTCCACTCAGCAACTGTCCCTTTCATGGTTGCACTTTCAATTGGAATTTGACTTTGTTCTACAAGTGGAGATAGAAAGCCGTTGATAACTTATAACAGATAATGCCTCTGAAATCAGGAGGTTACCAAACATCAAAAGGACTTTAAGAGTTGATTTGAAAATAAAAAATAAATACAAACTAGGAGTAGCCCTCAAATCCTCAGGGCACAATGCTGCATTAGTAAATCCTAGTAAAGTTGGGGGTGGATTACCCCTGTACTTTTCTACATAGCACTCTCCCTTCTGCACATCTCATGGAAAAGGCATTTGCCAGTTTGATAAAGACCAGTCTGTTTTCAAGGCTCAGTTCCAGATCCCAAGCTATAGGCCAAATAGAATCTGCTCATAAAACCTGCTTGTCCAAAATGAGTTTCAGTGGTTGAATTGCGGGTCCTGCAGAGATGGTTGGTCAGCAGAGGGTGCCAATCTTTTTTCCCTCTGTGTACCACTTCTGGGAACCCAAATGAGCACTTTCCCAGTATTGACTGGACTTGTGGCATTTTCTACTGTGCCTGGGAACGCATGACCAGTCTTTGATGCCAGTTGGCCCACAGTGAGTTGAGCAGCCTGTTTATAATCGGAGGCTATGGTCAGCTGATTTTGAAACCGCCTCTTCAGAACTGTGATAATCTTAAGTCCTTCATTGCACTCATAAATGCACTCAGAAATTTGGTGGGTTAGAATAGGGTGAAGCACACTCCCACACTTGGATTATGCATGTTTGTAAGAGACTTGTAAACTTTTCTGCCTGAAGAAAATTTTATTTCATGTAAAATTCTCTGCTCCAGGAAAATTCTATGCTTTCTTTAAAAAAGGTTTAGCCTGTTAGTTAAAGTTATCTTCTCCATGTCATTCAATGTGTAGGGCCACATATGTATATCATAAAATGGAAGAACAAAGCAGTTATGACTCAGGTTATCCCCTCACAACCCCCAGCACTCATACCTTTGCATTTTCTAGACATTTTCTAGTGAAATGTTTTTGCATACATTTGCAGAACAGGATGAAGGATAATAACTAATATCAAAAATATTAAAGTACTTGGATAAGAGTGATTTTTTTTCAGGATACTTGCCCCACTTCCTCCACTTCGCTTTGTTTGTAAGGAAATAATTTATATGTTTTGCTTTTCTGGAGGAGAATATGTTGTATCCTTTATAAATAATTTGAGTATAGGTTTCTTGTATTTGATGTATAATGCAATATTTATGTCTACAGATTGTTATTTGTCAAGGGAAAAAAATATAAAACAAATTCCTCATTTTGGGGGGATCATCTTTGTGTCCCTTCTCTCATGTACCTCCCAAAGGGATTCATGCTTGACTAGATTACTGCATTACTTTCAATTAAATAAATTGCTATGATATTTATCAGAAAGCACACTCACATGTTGGCCTGGTCTCTGTATTTCAGTTTACAAAACTTCATAATTCCTATGCAAAAGACATGTGACTGCCAGCAATAAAATCAATGATTTCTGATCAATATGGCACCTATGCAAGGTACTCAAGCTGTGTTCAAACACCCAAAGTGAAACTGAAGAAGTGAAAAATTAACACGTATAACTAAGACCTTAAATATTTTGTGAATCTAAACAAATGAGAAAGTAATAAAAATACTGAATAGAAAGGTGGTAGAGGCAGGAAAGCATATTGATCGGTATGAAATATACCCATTTTCAAAACCTAGCACTGCCATGAAATACTCATTGTTTGACCTCAAACATGTTATTTTGTATCTTTGTATCTCAGCTTCCTCCCTTGTGAAATGAGCACAATAATATCGCCTGCTTATGGCTGTTGAGAAAGTTAACAAGAGGATACATGAACAGTGCCTAGCATGTTGCCTGAATAATTTAGGAATTTTACAAATCTCCATTTTACTAATTTATAGCCATTTTACTCATCTCCACTTCATGCCCCAGTGCCTCTGCATGGATCTATGTTCACTAATTAATACTTCATGCACACTGCAAAGATGAAAGTTAGACTGAAATCTGCTGGGAGTCCACAGTCTAGTTGGAGATACTAGGGAGGTAAACTAATTACAGTTTGCTGGGTTATGGTGTTGTAAAGTCATACACAGAATGCCATGGGCCCATATATGAGGATCACTGAAGCTTATTGAGAGGGAAGGGAGTCTATCTGATCAGCAAGGATTTAAAGGGAAAGCATAGTTTTTCAAAAGGAGCAAACCATGCAAGGGAAAGGGGTGAGTAAGTAGGTGAGGAATTTTGATATATTCAAGGGCACTGCAAATAGTACAATGTAGTTGGAGAAAAGATTTTGATGAGGAAAGTTTCAGGGCATGAAACTGGAGAATAAAACCCTGATCACCTTTTAGATAATGGAAAAGATGCTGTAAGGCAGAGGGGTGCCATTTAAAGAAAGGATTGTTACATGAATAGATTTGCATTTTTAAAATATAACCCTGGCAGCATGATGGATATTCCTTCATCCTTAGTCAGGATTTGTGCGTTTTCTATAACTGTTTTGCCTCTGTGATTTCTAAAAGGACCTCATCTGAACAGGAAATACTTTTAGTATTACCCATTTGTTCATTCACCAGACATTTCTTGAGGAATTCCCATGCTATGTTTTAGGCATTGGGCTAGATTCTGAAGATGAAAATCTTTGCTCTTAAGGAATTCACAGCCTAGTGGGAGAGATAGACATGTAACCAACAGGCATAAAACAATGACAAAATAGCAGTACAGGAGGTCCTCAGCCAGACAGCCTAGAATGACTGGGGACATGGGAAGGAAAGAGAAGATACAAGTTCAGTGAAGGATTAGTATTGGGAGTTCATTAATGTTCCTGGTAACTGGTGTTCCAAAGTGGGATGTGATGAATAGGAGAGAAAGTTCTCCCCACCCCCAGTTAAGTTCAGGGTTCATTATTTTCACTGTTCAGTAAAAATGGGGCTCATTTATTCCATTAAAAGCTTCAGTAAGATTTGTGTCTATACCAGGAAAGTGAAATGGAGAAATGAATCAACCTATTTTACTTAAATGTCTGAATCAATTTATTCCTTCTTTGATTTATTCAACAGACTGTGTATTCGAGCCATTGTTAGATGTGGAGTTACCAAGGCAATGAGGCTAGCTTTTGCACTTTCCTTTGTGTGCAGAGACATAGTGTGAGATTGTTTGAAGGTATTCCTTCGATTGACAAGCGCGTGCCTCTTAAAATTAAATCTCTTCAAAAAATATAAATAACAATTACAGTCTATAAAAGTAAAGACGTAATAACTGCCACTTAAGATGAATAAATGTTATTTCATAAGGCATTTCCAACACTGTCTCTCCTAAGTCTGTATGTTGGTCAACGACAGCGTACAAACCAAAGCTCTTCTTAAACAATTCCCTCTTTTAGTTCCCAGTAAGTGCAGTTTGGAAGCTAATAGTTAAACTGCCCCAATGGGTTTTTATCTACCTTCATGTTTCTACGGCATGCAAGACCAAAGGGCTTAATGAATCTGGGCAACAAACTGAATTAAATTCACTTTTTTTCATTTTGTTAGCATGTCACGAAAACAAACTCTAGAACTATCTGGAGGCACTTAGCTTTACTACAAGCTCAAATACAATTTTTTTAAAAAGAAAGCTTTTCGAGTACATGTTTTCTAATTTCCTATAGAAGGCACTACTACCCTTGTAGTTGATACTGCTTATACCAAGCAAGATGGTTCACTTTCTGCACCCTAATATGGTAAAAGGAGCATTTATTTTCCTTTGCAGCTTCACCAAATTTTCTTTCTTTCTTTTTTTTTTTTTTTGAGTTGTAGTCTCACTCTGTTGCCAGACTGGAGTGCAGTGGCCGCTCCCGGCCACCGCAGCCTTGCCTGCTGGGCTCTGGCGATCCTTCCGCCTCAGCCTTCCGAGTAGCCGGAATTACAGGCATGCGCTACCACACCCGGCTGATTTTTTGATTTATTGTAGAGGGATTACAGGCTCATCCACCGAGCCCAGCCCAAATTTTCTTTTATGTATTATTTTGTTTATAGGAGGAGTTTTCAAAGTATGTTTTCTTTCTTTCTTTTTGCTCCTGATTCTATGACACTGGTTTGAGAAAACTAGAAGGGGTGGGGTAGGGCAGATGAGCAAAGGGGTCTTGCACAAGGCCTCTCAAACTGTAATGTGTTTGTGAAGCACCTCTGGATAGTGTTAAAATGCATATTTTAGTTTATATGTGATGGTAGAAGCCTGAGGTTTTTCTGTGTCTAGTAAGCTCCCAGTTGGTACTGAGGCTGCCGGTACTCAACTGACACTTTGAGTAGCAAGATTCTAGAATTCAAAAAATATGTGTAATACAGGCTGTTTAAGCAGGATACACAGTGACCAGGGACCCTAGAGATCTGCATATTACATGCTGAATGATTTTAGGCAGATTACTTAACTTCTCTGTACTTCCCCTCACTTGTAAAATTAGAATAATGAATACTTTCCTCATTGTTATTATTTTTAATCACCCTATTCCAAGTTGTTATCCAATGCCACCATCTTTGAGAAGGAATATCATTGCAAAACAATGTAAAAGAAGTTCTGCTGAATTGAAAGTGACTAATCACTCTGACTTTCCTGAGGTTTTTCTGGTGTTAGCACTGAAAGTTTCATGTCCCAGGAATCCCTCAGTCCTTGGCAATATATGATATGTGGTCAATCTAGCTGAATTTCCAGTTGGTAGGAAATGACTTTCACAAGCAGCCCACTTACTGTGATAATGAATGGTGGGGGGTTGTTTAGGTAGTACTTTCTTGGTGATGGTTTTATTGTTAACTCTTCTTCTGTGTTTGCTTTTTGTAGTGTTCAAAAACTGAATGAATTTCTCTTGAGTGATGAGATTGGCGATGATAGTTGGCGAAGTGGAGAAGGTGCTCTTCCTTTTGAGTCTTGTAAGAAACACACTGGAGTCGTAAGTGCTTTTCTTAAACTTTATTTTATTATAGAGTTGTAGGGTACAAGTCAGAATAGGTACATAAGTAGTCTATGTGCAGGTGAAGTTTGGGCCGCCAACTGGTCCTCACTTTCCCTGGTTGAGACCAGGTACCCTTTATTTTGTTACTTACTCTCCAATCCCCAGCAGTGATCTGCAACTACCAATCCCTCCCTTGTGCTAATATGATTAATGTTCATGTACCACTTATGAGTGAGACCATGTGGTATTCAGTTTTTTGTCTCTGTGATAGGTCACTAAGTATGATGGTCTCCAACTCCATCCAATTTATTGTGAAGTCCATGATTTTTTCCTTCTTTATGGCTGCGTAATACTCCATCATGTATATGTACCACATTTTCTTTATCCAGTCCACTTTTTCCATGGCAGTAGGATTGGTTCCATGTTTTTATTATTGTGAATAGTGCAGCAATAAACATATGTGTGCAGGTATCTGTTTTGTAGAATGATTTATGTTCCTCTGGATATTTTTTTTTTTATGGAAACTGTGAATAGTGTGAAATTCCAGTGAATCGAGAGATTAATATGAGTGCAATTAGAAGAGATTGTAAGCTTTATTTTTAACCCATATGAGGAAAAATTGCCAACTGCTGCTACACAACTACACATGTCTAAAATCAATAAGCAAATCTGTAAGAGTTATCTTCATAAATTTTGGAAGAGTTATTTCAAGAGAGAAAACATATGCTCATTTCTAAAGGAAATTGATGAAGTGAGGACAAAAGGGTCCAAACTTTTTTTTTTTTTTTTTAGTTGTAGTCTCACTTTGTTGCCCAGGCTGGAGTGCAGTGGCATGCTCACGGCCACCCCAGCATCAACCTGTTGGGCTCAGACGATTCTTCTACCTCAGCCTTCCAGGTAGCTGGAACTACAGGTGCATGCTACCACACCCGATTAATTTTTTAATTTATTGTAGAGATGAGGTCTTGCCAAGTTGCCCAGGCTGGTCTCCAACCCGTGGGCTCAGGCAGTCCTTTCTCCTTGGCTTCCCAAAGTGCTGGAATTTACAGGCTTGAGCCACTGTGCCAGGCCCCAAACTTTACCTGTACGATGACCACTTGTTTACCTAATACTGAATTGTACCCCAGATCTTTAAAATTAAAAAAGGCCGGGCTCAGAGCCCAGCAGGTCGAGGCTGCAGTGGCCGGGAGTGTGCCACTGCACTCCAGTATGGGTGACAGAGTGAGACTCCAAATTAAAAAAATAAATTAAATTAAATTAAATTAAATTAAATTTTAAAAAGGAAATTGAGAGATTACTTAGCCTAAATTTTATATAAATGATACAAAATAAACTTACTACTTCATCATTTTCTTACATTTTCTTTTAGCTATAGTACACTTTTAAATGTAATATACACTATTTAGTGGGACTGGATTATACCACTTTCTTGAAGAGTGTGTGTGAAAAATTCTGAAGAAATTCTTTAAAATTAGTATGTCTATCTTATAACAGTAAAGTAGAAAGATGTTATTCCAAAATGAGCTCTGTTATGAGTTAATATTTGTTATTAATGCTACTATTAGAGAAAAATAGGAATAATTTATCATTTATGTGACCCAACAAAAATGAACATGCAGTCTCCTGACTGGGATTGATTAGACTTGGAAAGCCCTTACGAAGATGTCAATTTATATTAAATTTTTTTACATCATGTTTAAAACTTCTAAAAATAGTTAAGACAAGAACTTGGCTATATTTAGAATTACTGTCTTCTTCCACTTTTCAGGAGTTTTTTTTTCTGTTTAGTTGTTTTATTGAACAGTTGTGGGTTTGTCTGAGAAGAGACTACCACCCATATTTTATACACTGGAGTAACAATGCCTCAAACTATTTGTTATTGTGTGGACATGGACGCAAAGACAAAAATACATTAAAGAGTATTTATACTTTTAAGCAGCAGGAAAGTCAAATATTTGATTAGAACCAGCCTTGTCACACTTTGGATGATCTTAGACTACCAAAGAACTCATTAGATCATCTTTCAGAGATGTGGGGATGAGCAGAATGAGATGACCTCAAGAAAAGGGATATAAGAGGTCAAGTTCATGGAGTTATGTAAATCTGGAGTATTTTTTGTTGCGATGAAGGATAGAAGAAAAATTAAACTGAGGAAAGGTTTTTGGAAGGAAAAATAGAATCCTTCAAATGTATCCAATATCTTCAGGGTTATTGGAACCAGACAGGACTTCTGATGTATTTTAGGATCATTCATCACTGCTGATGGGCCAAACTAAAATGACAAACTTTTAAAAACGGAGTAAAAAAAAGCTGTGTATTTGAAAATAACACTAATGGAAACTCCTTCTTGGGAGCGCTTAAGATACTATGTATTCTGTAAAAACTTAAGAGTTAAGTGGTTTGGCTGTAGAATCTCCATGGAGAATTAGTGACATTCTAGAGCCAAAGTCTCTTCAAGTTACATCTGTGGAACTCCGGCTCAAATCTCTGTCAACACATCGCCTATTCCCACCCTCTGGTAGTTTTGTGAAGGGCATGAAGTCATTCCTTCTGGACCTTTGGGGGCAATACTACTATAGAATTAAAGACTCTAGACGACAGTGAGTTTTATACATAGACCCATTTTGTGTGGGAAATTTACTTAGGTTAAGGATAGTGGTTTTCTACAACTTCCCATGCAACGTACTTACAGGGTTATCTGTGAGGACTGTGGAAAGAAAAACAAAACTAAAATAAAATATTATGACCATATTCTTTCTCTCTCTTTTTAAGTTAAAATGTACTTAATGTTTTATGTGTGACAGAACCTCTGCTAGTACTTTCAGTCTTCTCAGTAGCTTTGTAATTTGTGTATTTATTTGCATGTAACCTAGCAATGTACTATTTGATAGGTTGATGTTCTGTGTTGATACACCAGTTGATGGAAATTGGAAGAATAATATCTTGTTTGGATTAAATTGCTGATTATTTGAGGACATTCCTAATTCTCATAGTAGAACCCAATAGATTTTTCAAAAAGCTAAACCTGCAATTCCATGCCAAAAATAAAAATAAAAAGTTTCACAATTCTAGATTCTTTTGCTCTTCTAGATAACAGTTTTGAAGCGCATTACTATTTAGCCTTCATAATCTCTTTAAGGCATTTAAGTAGAACAGATAATTATGTATGCTGAAATACCTGCTTGCTAAATTTCTGGAAGAAGTTCTGAGCTTTTACACTTTAGATCATATTGCTAAATAGTCTATTTTCTCTTTAGCCATTTATTTCTATGTGAAATTAAAATTAGAAAATGACAAATCTTTAGTTGTGATCAAATTTTGTTCACTTTAAATATGTGGAGACTATCATGCCTCCACTGGCATCCTCTTTATAATTGATGCTTTTGTTCACTGACTAGGAATAGTGCTATACCATTTGAGATTGAGTAGATCATTCTCCTTATGACTGGATCTTATGAAACACTATATATGTTCGGGCCAAGATTCTAGATCTTTATGCTTTTGTAAATCCATAGTAGATTTTGGGGTGATATGTAGCTCTATCTTATTTATGTGAATATAATAGATTCAAAATTCTCTTGATTCAGAGGATAATCAATAATGTACTGTTGGAATGTTTACCAGCTTACTATGTGGGTTCTAGTTTGACTTGAATTAGTCTGATTGCCTTTTGATACAACACAGTTTTTTACTGCCTAGGTACCTTCATCCATATCACTTGAGAAAGATTATCCAAAAACTAGTTTGGGACTTTGTACTTTAAGTTTCATCATTTGCAATTATCGTATCTTCACATTAATCACCTTCATTTTTTAAAAGGTATATGACTCATGTTTAAAATTATAGCTTAACAATTTTTCATTACTTTTTTTAGGAAAAGCTGTCAAAAATAATTAAAATATGGCATTCATCTTGTTTCTTTTTCTTGGAATTTAAGTAGAGAAGTAGTAATGTGGGCTAATGGTCACTAAAACCTGATTTTTTTTTCATAAAACTTCAACTTGTGTTCTTTTCCATTTGGAATGCAGCAGCCAAAAACTATAAACAGGAAGCAGCCTGGAAGATATCACCTGGACAGCTATGAGCAATCTACACGACGTCTACGTCCCACAGAAACAGAGGATATTGCAATAAAGGTTATTTTATTTCCTGGATTCTTACAAGAATGAAAACTTTTATTTTATTACTTTATGGTGAAGTTCTGCAAAAGTACCCTTTACAGTGATCATTAATCCTAATAGCATTTAAAACAAATATACTAAGAGTATATAATTCTCAGTTCTTTCTCATCTTCCAACCGCATTTTTGCTTCAGCAATATATTTTGATAACTAGAGAATGAGCTTTTCTTCTGAATCTGTGTTAAAGCCTAATGTCACACATATTTCGTCTGGTACTCTTACATTTATCTCTCAAGTAAATTGATTTATCAGGAACACCAATGCTATAAATTCAAATTTTAGGGAGGTAAATTGGTTAGCAATCGTTTTCAACCAAGAAAAGCATAGAGCAGTGCTGTGTGCATTCACCAGCTCCCCAATACTGCCTTTGATCTTATTTTAAACTTGGCCTTTTGTACTCTCCCCAGGTCTGTGTGCCTAAGGTAGAATAGGCAACCACAGGAACACCAGCTGGAGACTGACAGTTGAGGATAAGTCCCAGGGAGTGATCAATGTTGCACAGGGATTGGAACAAATGCCTGTAGCCTATGACCATTGGAGCCCCAAAGTTCTGGAAACTAGTCCTTTTAGAAAACTGGCTTAATTGGCTACTCCAGGATATCCAACTCCCCTACACTGCCAGAGGCCAGTCAGAGAAAGAGGGAGGTACAGTGTGGGGTGTATAGTAGAGCAAGAGCTACATTTAAATCTACTTTCTCTCTTCTTGACATCCAACACAATACCTTCCCTCAATAGACACTTTGCAATTGAAGCAAACATGTTATTGGATAGAATAAGCCAGTGCTAGCCCTACCTCTGCCATCAATTTGCTTGTGACATTTGGGAAAATTATTATGCCTCTCTGAGCCATGGCTGGTCATCTTGAGGTGGCCATGCCATTTTAGTATGACTGTTTTGAGGATAAACAGGTACATCACATGGGGATTTTTAAGAGACTCCTAGTGATTCTTAACATTGATTGTACATTAGGCCCTCTGAGAACTTTTTTTTGTTTTTAATATATGTATATGTGAGACCTGGGCATGCTTTTAAAAAATCATTCTAGTTGCTTCCTAGGCAATTATAATGGCCAGGCAGGGTGTGAACTAGAAGCTATGAAAAGACAAGGAATGAAAGATTAGAAGGGGTCTTCTATGCTGTTGCTTCCTAAATATGCCCAGATAACTAAATTAGTGGCTAAAAAACAGGGTCAGGTTTTTCAAATTGTTCTTTTCTGTTCAGTATATTAGGACTCTAAAAATATGTCTTTTCAATGTGCCTTATTAAATTTATTTTCATTTTGAAGGTAAAAGAGAAGCTATCATTTATTTTTCCATAATTGACCCTCTGTGCGCATGCGCCCACACACACTAATACACAAAAGCTGCTTGTCAGTGGCTTTGAGTTACTGTGTCTCTGAATGTCCACTACAATTTCAGGTTCACCTTCAAACCCCAATTTTGTTTAATTTATGATGAAAACTCCCAATAAATACATTATCATTTATTTTTTGAAAATTTTTATTGTGAAATACAACATACTACAGAAAAAGTACATATTTATATTGGAAGCTCCCTCAGAGAATGCCCCCGACATATACATTTCCTGCTTTCTTTCATACTTCTGCCTTGAGATACAGTTGCCACCCTGACTTTTCTAGTCATCATTTTCTTGATTATTCTTTCTATGCATGCATCTCTAAAAACAAATTTTTTAGTTTTTTAAAAGTTAAAATATGCATGCCTATGTGTGTTGCTTCTTTTGCTCAATATTACATATGTATATTCAGCCAAGTTGCTGTATGCAGCAGTGATTCATTCATCATCATTGCTGCATAGTGTTCCATTGTATGAATATACCAGGTTTATGGATCTGTTCTACTTTTGATGGGCTTTTGGATATTTTTCAATTTGGGGCTATTGTGAACAATTGCTGAGCTATAGAATATGTGCATCCTCAACTTTCCTAGATAATGGCAAACTGTTTTTCAAAATAATCATAATCTTCAAAATAATACACATTTTCACCAGTGCTTATCGTTGTTTGCCAAGAGTTATGTGCTGGGCAGAGATGCAGTTATATCTTATTGTAGTCTTCATTTGCAGTTTTCTGATTACTGATGAGGTCAAGCACCTTTCTATATGTATATATGCTGTATATATATATGTGGCTTTTGGGGCTTGGATTTTCTCTTTTGTAAATCACCTGTTTATTTGTCCTTCTTTTACAAAATTCTGGGTACTGCTTCTTTAACAGTTATATATTATTCTCCGACTCTATAACATGACTTTTCACTGTTATGATATCTTTTAGTGAACAGAAGTTCTTAATTTTAATGTACTCTAGTTTATATAACTTTCTCTTTATGGCTAAAGCTTCAGTTTTTTGGCCATATTTAAGAAAAATTTTCCTGCCCAGGGGCCAAGAAGATATTCTGCATTTGCTTCTAAAAGCTTTGAAGCTATGCTTTTCACTTTTAGTTCTGTAATACAATTAGAATCAGTATTTGTGTTTAGTATGAAGTAGGGAGGTGATTCAGTAGGTAAATCATTAATGAATAATTAGTAAATTTAGCAGTAGTAAATTTAGTAGTCGTCGTTTTACTGTATTTAATGCAGTACATTTTAAAAGATGCAATTTTTAAAAGTATGATACCCCGTTGACAGTCGATGACTGTCCCTAGTTACCTTCAGAGTGACGTCAGTTACACAGCAAGAATCTGTGTATGTGTGGACCTATTGCTAGCCATTAGTTATTTTTCTCTGATTAATATTTACCTGTTCAATATTCCACTGTCATGATTACTATAGCTCTCTAACAAACATTGATATCTTTTAGAACAAGTTCTTATACCTTGTTTTTCTTCTTAGGTATACTTGGCCCTAGGCATAGGCTTAGGTGCTCTGGGGCTCACATCTTACAATTTTTCCTTATATTTTGACTTGGCATTCCCTTACTTTAATGATTTTTTTTTTACAAACTATATTTTGTTCTGCATTTTCACTTATTTTTAGCAGGAGCAAATGGACAGTGGTCTGTGTAAGACCCACCCTTTAAACTTGTAAAAACTTATTTTCATTGAGGTATAATTTACATAGCATACAGTTAACCATTTTGAAGTGAACAATTCAGTGGCATTTAGTATATTCACAATGTTGTGTAACCAGCACCTATACCTAGTTCCAAAACATTTTCATCACCCCAAAAGGAAACCTCGAGTCCATTGAGCGATAGATAGTCCCCATTTCCCACTCCCCTTGTCCCTGGAAACAACCAGTCTGCATTATGACTCTATGAATTTGCTGTTCTAGATACTTAAATAGAAGCTTATGAGGTGATTTTTTTGCACCTGTCTGACTCCTGCCTTTAAATTCATTCTTTCTCTGTATCCCTGATCCTCCTTTCTAGTTACCCACCTCATGCTCCTCACCTGTGCCTTTATGGTACCAACTTTAATGTGCTTGGCAATTGTACTTAAACATGATCATATTCATATATAGTGTCGTCATAAACATCTGTGTGCTTTCATTTACTTAAGTGTTTTTAGGATAGCTTGCTCCTTCTAACTGTACCACTGTGCATTTTACTTATCCCCTAGTGATGGAAATGTAGCTTCCCTCAAGTGTCCCTCTGTCACAAACCCTGTTATAGCGATTCTCATTGTATCCTGTCCTTATACAAACTTATGTATATATTACTTTCTATATTAACTGGCTTTCCAAGTTCAGATGGGCTAGTTAAGGGAAAATGAGTGCATTTTGAAGGCAGGAGGGAATGAAAGTATAAATTGAAGCAGGAGATATTAACTTTAGCCTTCCTCCTCCTCTTTCTCAAATGAAGGTTGCTCCTTTTTTTTGTGTGAGTATTTCAAGTCAGGAGATGACATGGCATTCTAGTTCTTCTCTGCTGCTTTTGGACCATATCTTTTGCCTCTCACACTCTTTTGAAGCTACGGCATTATCTACCTGTTCTCACATCTAGTATCAGAGGGCCTCATAACCGCCCCTCACCTTCAATGAAGATGTTAGTACCTTTGTATATGCCACACGTGGATATGATTTAAACTTCCAAGGGCATGGCCTTTCTGGTGTCCCAGCCCAGTAATCTCTATCTACTGTCACTCTGTTTGCACAACCTCACCTGTGTTAACACTTCGTCACCACCTGGAACAGCATCTGCTCTGAAACCCTACTCTATTAGACTGATCAGTCACTGACAACAAAATCCTGATACTCCAGCTTCCTCAGACATTAATCTGCTTGAACATTGTTTTTTAACCTCATTGAAACCTCTGATATCTTGAGCTTCTTCCTTTTCTCCTAGTCCTGTAGTACCTTTTCCTCAGCAATACAACCTTGTGCCTTCTACACATCACACATCTGTGACCAGGCTGCTGAGTGATACGGAGAAGGTAACACAATGGTAGAGGTTGGCATAGCCACAGGTTTATTATCTCCAATCTCAGCTGACGCTCTGGAGTTCTCTGTCATCCTTTTACATGCCTCTCTGCAGCATTATTTTATAAACCTACAGCAGCAATGCAGCTGTCAGTACTTTCTTCCCATCTCCTTCTCTTTCTCCCTTAGTCTCTTTTTTTCTGCAGATTACCTTAACCCCCAACTGAAAACGTCAAGGGGGGATGTAGGGCCTCTCTCAGCTTCATGCTGGTCCTTGTTCAAGCATCAATTTTGACACCTCTTTTAGTTTCCTTATCTACTCTCTCTGAGAGAAAAGGGATCCTCAGCCTCTGAAGCTGTATACAATGATTTCATTGAGTGTCATTTGTCATTTAGCCACAACATCTTAAATCTCTGTTCAGCCAGCTCTAGTTATCCTTTCCTCAACATATTTCGTAGCTTTCTGATCTTATTCTATATTCACTATAAATTTTTTAACCCAGAAATGCTTGTGTTGACATTCAATATAATTTTCAAAACTAACTAAAAGGCCTCCTCTTCTCTGAAGTTTTTTGACTCATCCTGAACATAAAAGATTTTCTTTCTGCATGTCTGTTGTACTTATTGTCTGTCTGTCTTCTCCGTTTGGTTCTTAATCCACACTGTCTTGTGTTGTACTTACTTTTTCCCATGGTTCATTTATTCTACTGATTAAAGCGCCAGGGGAGCAGGGAGGATGCATTATTTATGACTTCTTTGACTCCTACATCAATCCTAACTCAGTGTCTCACACAGAGTGGGTGCTCACAAATGTTTGTAAAGCAATCAGTAATTCAGTCCTTCCATGCCACCCTTCTCCCATGACTAATTTCATGCATAACTATGTGATGGATATTACTAAATGCTGTGTCATACATTTACAAGCTAGAGAAAAACCTACGTGGAAAAACACAATCTAGCCTTTTCAAGAAGAATTTTTCATTCTTTAAGTTTTTCATTTTACAAAGACTTTGTAGGGTTTTATTTTGTTACAATTTATATGTCATCATGCATTCTGCAAAATTCCTAAACAAAAGTGTGCTTAGACATCTCATCATTTGTGGTTTTGAAATAAAATATTATGAGCAAAATGTATCTTTAGTTTCTCGTGATTTTCTGGAAACTTCCCTACCCTCATCTGTATCCTAAATCTAAATCTTAGGTTTTGTGATCCCGCCTTCTATTTCCCATTTTTGTAGCTGTTAAAACTATCAAGTTCACTTAAAGTCTGTTAAAACAAATAGTTTGCAAGGCATGATTAAGTCCTGTGATTTTGCTGATTATTAGTGTTTATTCCAGAAAGCAATGTTGCCTCATTTCTGTGTTTTATTACCACCACCTCCCCTCTTTCTCTTAACTTCAGTGAACCTACGCAGTTCAGGAAACTCATACATAACAAAACCTTCCTCTTCAGTTAATGAAGTCATTTTACTTCAGTAATTTGTGATTATTGCTGTTCTTTATTTTGCATCACAGGATTCTGGGAATTGTTCAGCAGGAAGAAAAATGCTCAGTGTAGGGATTTCATTGGAAAATACTTTTGATGATTGTTTTCTAAGAAGCCCACATATGAATTGTCCAGTAATTTCAAATTTTCAGATAAAATTGCTGTAATGTGTAGCATTCTTCATAATATCATGAATTAGAAGACCCTCCTTGCATTTTTATTCTTTATTATTTTTACTCACACCACTAATCATAACTCTAAATTAGAATTGCACCATTGTGTGTTCTACCTTGTGTTTTAAGTCTTTTAGAACTTTAAAAAGAACATTAATTTTAATTAAAATTATTATTTAATATTATACATGTCATTTAATTTCTATATCTTCTTCTCTAGGTTACAAATGGATACTTTTCATGGGGTAGTGGTTTAGCCACATTATCCAACATAGATATTCGAATTCCAACTGGTAAGAGTCATTTGTTATGCATTATTGCATTTGTTAATTATCACAACTGCAGTTTTCCATGATAATTGAGTCTATGGAAGAGAGTTTTTAAAGATATAAACCTTATTTATGGTTACTTACTTTCACCATGCTGCTCAAGAGCCACTGTGTCACTGTGGAAATATCTGGAAATTATAAGACCTGCCTTTCCCTGCAGAGTCTGGGTACCTTTGGAAAAGATACTTAGTGTTCATTTGCTGATCCTTGCCACTTAAATAAGGGTAGTTGCTTTCTTATTTTGCTTTAGAAATATTTTAAAGAAAAAGTATAGAAGAAAATTATTTTTTTAATCCCTGAAAAATACTGATGAAATTTTCAAGATACTTAAGATGCAAATATTCAATAATTGTATTATTCTTGAAAAATCTTCTGAGATATAATTAATCTACAAAAAATGGCACATATTTAGAGCTTACGTTTTCATGAGTTTGGGCATGTGCACATGTCCATGATTTCATCACCACAATGAAGACACTAAATATACTGTGACTTCCAAAAGTTTCCTTATATTCTTATTTTTAAATTTTATTTTACTTTATTTTGTGAGAAAAACACCTAGCATGAGGTTTATTCTCTTAATACATTTTAAAGTGTGCCACACCATGTTGTTAATTATGGGCACAATATTGAACAGTAGATGTCTAGAGTGTATTCATCTTACATAACTGAAATTTTATACCCATTGAACAACTTCCAATTTTCTCCTCCCTCTCAGCCACTGGCCATCACCATTCTATTTTCTATTGTTGTCAGTTTGACTATTTTAGGTATCTCATCTAAGTGGAACCTTGCAATATTTGTTTTACTTTGGTTTATTTTACTTAACATAATATCCTCTAGGTTCATCCATGTTGATGCAAATGGCAGGATTTCCTTCTAAAAATTTTTTTTTAATTTGAATATCTCATTATATATAATGCCATATATATTTTTAACCCACTCATCTGTCAAGGAACATTTGGGTTGTTTTGATTTCTTGACTATTATGAATAATGCTCCAATGAACAGAGGGGTACAGATATCTCTTTGAAATTCCTGTTTTAATTATTTTGTATAAATACCCAGAAGTAGTATTACTGGGCCATATGGAAGTTCTAGGAACTTGAACTTCTAGGAACTTGAGGAACCTGTATAAGATATTCAATAGTGACTGCATTAGTCTACATTCTCAGCAACAGTGTGTAAAAGTTCCAATTTTTTCACATCTTTGCCAACACTTGTTATCTCTTGTTGTTTTTTAAAAAATTCTAGCCATCCTAACAAGTGTGAGTTGATATCTCATTGTGATTTTGATTTGTATTTCCCTAATGTTTAGTGATGTTGAGTACCTTTTTGTATACCTTGTGAACATTTGTGTATCTTGTTTGGAGAAATATCCACTTATGTTCTTTACTTATTTTTAAATCAGGTGATTTTTTAAATTTTAATTTTTAATTTTTGCTATTAAGTTGTAATTTTTATATGTTTTGGATATTCAGCCTTTATCAGGTAGAAGATTTGCAAATATTATCTCCCATTTCATAGATTGCCTTTGTACTCTGTTTATTGTTTCCTTTGCTGTGCACAAACCTTTTAGTTTGATGTGGTCTTGTCTATTTTTGGTTTTGTTTCCTATGCTTTTGGTGTCTAGTCCAAGAAATCATTGCCAAGATCAATGTCAAGAAGGTTTTCTTCTTTTTTTTTCCTTCAAAAAGTTTTGTGGTTTCAGATCTAACATTTAAGACCTTTATCTATTTTGAGGTGATCTTTTGATATGATGCAATATAGGAGTCCAATTTTATTAATCGCTTGTAGATATCCAGTTATCCCAAAACCATTTATTATTGAAGAAACTATCCTTTTTGCACTTTGTGATCTTGCATTGTGTGATCTTGACAGTTCTGTGGAAAATAGTTGACTGTATATGCACGAGTTTATTTCTGGGCTCTCTTTTCTATTCCAGTGCTCTCTATGTCTGTCTTTATGTCAACACAATACTGTTTTGATTACTGTGGCTTTGTAATATAGTTTGAAATCAAGAAATATGATACCTCAAGCTCTGTGCTTCTTTGTCAAGATTGCTTTGGCAATTTGGAATTTATTGTGGTTACATAAGAATCTTAGGATATTTTTTCTGTTTCTGTAAAAGTGCTGTTGAAATATTGATGCCATTGGAATTTTGATAAGAGTTACATTGAATCTGAAGGTTGCTTTGAGTAGTATGGACATTTTAACAATATAAATTCATCCATTTCATGAACGTGGATGTCTTTCTATTTATTTGTGTCTGCTTTAATTTTCTCCATCAATATCTTATAGTTTTCAGGGTACAAGTCTTTTATTTTCTTAATTAAATTTATTTGTAAATATTTATACACTAAAAACAAACTGTACCAAAGGAAACTAAGAAAACATATATGATTTATAATAACATCAGAAACAATATGCTATTTAGGAATAAACCCAATAATTTTAATTTCAAACGTCTGGATGATTGAATATAATTTTTTTTGACCTGGCCAGATGGGTAGTAGGCGGGGCGTTTTCTTTTCTTTTCTTTTCTTTTCTTTTGAGTTGGAGTCTCACTCTGTCACCCAGACGGAGTGCAATGGCCACTCCCGGCCACCACTGCCTTCACCTGCTGGGCTCTGGCGATTCTTCCGCCTCAGTCTTCCAAGTAGCCAGAATTACAAGCATGCGCTACCACGCCCGGCTGATTTTTTTTTTTTTTTTTGATTTATTGTAGAGATGAGGTCTCGCTGCCCAGGTGGGTCTCAAACCCATGGGCTCAGGCAATCCACTCACCTCAACCTCCCAAAGGAACGGGATTATAGGCTGAGCCACCGAGCCTGGCTCGGCGTTTTCTATTATACCTGCAAGTCAAGTAAGAAATTGGTGTGTATCTTAATAACTTAGTCCAAATCACTTTCATTCAAATTATCTGTTTATGTCATAGATACCTTCTTCCTCCTAATGGAATTGAGTAAAATTAAAATAAACCAAGATGATCCAGGCAACTATTTCATTACTGTCTTTACTAATGTTCTTATACTTTTAAAAATAATATATCAAGATCTATATATTTTAATTTTTGTTTTCTTTTTAAGAAAGGTATATGTATTAGGGAAAAGAGCTACTTAGAATAACTTATTGCTGGAAACCAAAACTGAGCCATTGATTGTGAAACATTAGCCTTTTCTAAATGTATTTTTATTTTATTTTACTCAGATAATTCTATCTTATCTCATCCTGTTATTATACTTTGTTTTATTTCCCTAGGTCAGTTAACCATGATTGTGGGTCAAGTGGGATGTGGGAAGTCCTCTCTTCTCCTCGCCATTCTCGGTGAGATGCAGACACTGGAAGGGAAAGTTCACTGGAGCAAGTATGTGTATTTATTTTTAATTGGTTTCTGTTGCTGTGTCATACATCTGATAATCTTCCAGGGGAAGAAGTTAGAGCAATAGAATTTCATTTTATGAAGAGTCAGAGGACTCCTCAGAAATAAGCACAGCCTTTAAGATATGTAGTGGAACTCCTAAATGTTATAAATACAAAATAAAAAATTATTATAGGGGGTTATAATAGTTTACACTAGTATATTGCTGGAATAGAAATAATGCTGAGATTGTAAAGATAGACTTTTGAAATTAAATAGATAGCACTCAGAGAAATAACTTAAAATTCATTCCATAATAAGATAAGCTATGGAAAGCTTGCTTCATTTATAAAGCCTAAATGTAAACAGATTCTAATAATTCAGCATTCAGAGAAGAAATATCAAATGATCTTTCCCTAAACTTTAATAAGGGACTGAAAACTCAGCTATTTCTCTTTATACCTATCTTAAACTAGATATCAGAAGTCTAGCTAGAGATATGAATAGTTATGACTAGTGTGTTGTGCAACTTTAAAGATATGGCAAAGGAGGAGCTTTCTCCAGAAATTTGAATGGTTGCTAGCATGGCACTTCTTCTAGGCATCTGAATGGTAATTTGGGGTCTTCAAGCACATTGTAGTAACAAAGTGATTCATAACCTAGTAACAAAGTGATTCATAACCATAATATATAATTGGTTAAAAAATAGTAAATTATATTTAGTTTGGACTACTCAATAGACTCCTCACAAGTAGTTTATGAAGAAATTGACCACAGCTTATCTAAGAAATTGCACCATAAACCATAGTTTTCAATCAGGTGTGATTTTGTCCATAGGGGACATTTGGCAATGTCTGGAGACATTTTTGGTTGCCACAGTGGAGCCTTGGGCTGCTACTGATCTAGTAGGTAGAGGCCAGAAATGCTGCTAAACATTCTAAAATGCACAGGACAGCCCCTACACCAAGGGATTATCATGCCTCAAGTGTCAATTGTGCTGAGGTTAGGAAACCTTTCTCTAGACCCACAGATAGTCTTCAATACCATGTTATACCTACCATCATGAGTTCCATTGTGGCTTAATTTGCTGTTGACATACACGGACCTCTCTCAAGAATCAGTAAAGACTATTAGTAGACCTTTTTAGAACAGATTCTATTTTAAACTTCAGTTAAGAAAAGGAAATGCTTGGATATGAAATTTGAACTAGAATAGGTAGAACCGTAAATCCTCTTTTCAGTGGTACTGGCAAAAGAAGAAAGCTGAGAAGTGAGTGTATGTTTTATCCCTGTTGGGTAAATCTAACAAATAGCAACCTTGAAACTGTTTCATGCTAATCCAGCAGAGAGATCAGTAAATCATTGCTACCTGGGTTTATTTCATGGCAGTTCCTGTTGATCACTAACCTCAGACATTAGACGGTGTTCTCCTACCATGATTACCTTACATATTGAATGAAGAAGCACGTCCCACCAGATTTAGTTATATCATGCGACTTATACTGCCATAATCAACAGTATCCTAGTTATTTGGATTTTGTTTTTCTCCCCCCTGTTTCATCATCATTAAAACAGAGAGAAGAATGAGAGAGAGTGACAGAAAAAGCTTGAGATTTTATTTTCACACCATAGGAAATTCTCCTAATCTGATCTTCTAGGGTATCATTTAAGTTCCCAGGCCCTAGCTCCAGGAATTAAATGAATTACATTTGGATTTCCATCATTTGGACCATTTTCTATATTTAGTATGTTAGCCTGAAATATAAATATTTTGTTTCTTAATCCTTTTCTTTTTTCATTCAGTAAACATTTAATACAAATGTCCTTTGTGCCAAATACTAATCTAGCTATGAAGGATATAGAAATGAGCAAGAAAGGCCAAGTCCCTGATCTCATGGGCTTACAGTGTAGAATGTGGTATATATGCAATACAAGTAATCAACAAGAAAAAAACTTAATATCACACTATGATAGATGCTGTGGCAATGACAAAACAAGGCAAAACAATGAAAAATACTATACATTTGAGCTGTGTTTGAAGATCAGAAAAGGTCCTAGGGACATATTGACTGAGGGAGATGCAAGCTGAGGCTGCCTGGAAAGGGAGGCCAGCCTTATGGGTGGGATGAGGATTAAGATTTTATTCTCAATTTGGTGAGAAGACATTGCAGAAGTTTAGGTAGAGGAGTGATTTACATTTTAAGAAGATATGATGAACATTTTGAAAAGATGATTGTGATTTATTGTGTGGAGGATGAATCAGAAAGGCAAGAGGGGAAGTGGGGAAACGATTCAGGAGTTCATTTCACTAGTCCAGTTGAGAGATGGAGATAGTTTGAAGTACCATGGTAGTTGTAGAAATGGGCCAAAGTGAATAAGCTAAGCATGTGTCTTGTACTCAAAGCCAATAGGATGGAAGTTTCAGAAAGGCATCAATATAATTGTGAGTATTTGTAAAATCTTTGCTCATTAAATTTCATCTTTATGAACATTTGATTTATTAGACAACACTTCATCTTTTCATGGCCAAAAGAATGAAAGTTTCCTTCAAAAAATAGTTGGATTGTCTCCAACACACAAACAGATGAAAAACTAATCCTCTAATAGATTGAATAAGCTAAAATAATTTGTATTTTCTTTAATTAAAAAAATTTCCTAATCTTCTTCCAATAGTCTTAATATTGGATAAAACATATTTTACGGTCAGAAATGTTCAAAGAATATGGACCTTCTTTTAAAAAATGGTTGGTAATTTAACTCCTTTGTCATCACTCTTTTCATTGTAGAAGAAAAAGCTATGTTCTCAGCTCAATAAAGTCATATAACTATTAATCAGATCAAAGTTAATTTAGAAATTATTGATATTCACAAGTTGCTGATGTGCAAATGTTTAGAAATTCTTTACTTCAGCAGACTAAATTATTTGATATTTTTTGTAACTCAAAACAAATAAAGCAAAACAGTAAACTAAATGTTATAGTAAGGTACCAAGTGCCTTGCTGTCATTCTTTCACCATTGCTTGTATCTGTCTGGTTACATGAATCTTATTTTTAAATGTATTCTCATAGACAGGCATGAACCAAATTCAATAAAGTATTCTGACCTACTGCAGTGAGAAATATTTACTTTAGGCAGGGAAGAAGGCACTGCTGTTCATGCAGGACACATTTATGTAGGCCGAACCTGGTAGCCAAAGACTGATAGATATTTTCTTGAGAATTGCTACCTTTAACCTAGCCTGATATATTGCAGCCCCAGAATAGAGAAAAAGGTGAGAGAGAGAGAGGAGGAAGGAACTAAAACAATTCTACAAAATTGTCAGAATGCCAATGTGTACCTTAATCTTACATCTAGGTGTGCTACATATTTGCTGAAAAAAAAAGTTTTGCCTAACTAAAATTGTCCTTTCCTAGTTGTCATGATAAACAATAATTTCTACTGCTGTCTTAGGAGTTAGAACTAAAATGCTTATCTGATATATGGCTCCAGTGACAGAGTTCAAAATGTGTGACAATCGGGGTAATTGTGAGAAATAGCTGTTGTGTATCTTTGTTTTCCTTGTCTTTTCCTTTCCTCTTACCTTTCCCTCTTATCCATGAAGAGTCAACCGTCTTACTCTTCAGGCCCCATTTATCCTGATATTCTATCTTCTACCATCTTGGTGTAACAGCATTGTAACGGTGGTTCAATTATTTTAACAAAGATGAATGGAGGAGTTATTTCTTTTCACATGACTTTGCCTGGCATGAAATAAACCAATTGAGTCAATCTTCCTGGATCAGATATAATATAGAATGTTTGTGTTGACATCTAGCTTTCCTTCTTCCAAATATAGTTCTTGACTTAGGCTTACAAAAGTCTCTCTCCCATTCCATAATGTATCAACCACAATCCTTGAAAGTTGTTAGTATACTGTATCAACTTTAACTTCTTTTCTTGGAGGAGAATACATACAACTTCTACATGGAGAGACCTTCAGAAGTGAAATATTATATTTTCCAGAGGGCATTTTTCCATCTGACCTCTTTGCTTTCTCTAGTTGACTACTACATTGAATGGTGGAGGAGGAATCTAGACATGGACTGGGTGATTTTCATGTAATCAAATGAAGAATGTTGGAATTCAAGAGCTAACACTATTTCTTTATTTTGGAAGAGAAAAAAATAACTTTCACACTTGACTTTGATTAAGCATATTAGTAGGTCATCTCTAGAAGTTGAGTATAATATTATTCATGAGAAATGTTAGTGAAAGAATAGGATAATTTTAATTTGTTCATGGAATATGACTACCTACAAATAGATCCGTATCTACCTTTTCTTCTTCTGAAAGTAATAAATGTATGACATTTATAATGTTTAAGGCAAAATATGCATACATCCTTCAAGGATAGGTTCTCAGAAGTGAATATCCCTATATGCTCTCTTGCCTTTTTCAGGACCTTACAGTGCTAATTTTTATCTCTTATAATTGTCATTTATTACTCTCCACACTTCATTATCCTCCATTTAAAAAAAAATGGTCTTGCCTATCTCTCAAACAACTGGAACATTTCTTTAAAAAAAAATAGTAATCCACTCACATTTAACCTCATTCATTTCTTCTCACTCTATGCATTGCAATCCAGATAAAAGTTTCTCACCAAGAACTGCCTAAGAGCTAACTCCTAGTAATTTGTTCTCAATCCTACTTAGTTTCCTTCATAGACTTTGAAGCTCTTCACCACTGATGACTTGTTGAAACTAACTTGGTTTTTGGTTTCCATGATACTTTCATTTATTCAGTTGTCAGAGATTTATTTGTCACACACCTATTATATGCAAATCATTGTAATAGTTATTGGGAGATGAATAAGTGAACAAAGAAAGCTTGACTCCTATTTTCATGAACCTAACTCTTTAGCAGGGGAGACTACAAGGAAGTAAGAAAATAGTTTTATAATTATTTGATTAATTTTTAATAAATACCAGAAATAATTAAAACATTTTATAAGAACAAATAATAGAGTTCCTGATTGAGTCATGTCTGTGGAGTTGACAAAAACTTTTCTGGAGTGTGGTATGAATAAATGAATGGTATTTGAACTTGCATTTTACAGATAAGACAGAATTCATGAGTCTGAAAATCAAGAGTTGCAATAGAAGTAGATATGGAAAGTGGAAAGTGGGGAATATTCTAATTCTCTTTTAATCTTTCTGACTGCTCTTCTCCATCTATTATAGGATCCTTTTTGTTTACTTATTCTTTAAATTATGTCTTTGACTTCAGCTACTCTGTAAATACTAATGACAACCCAATACACATTTCTGGCTAAGATTTCTCTTCTAAAGACTAGATAACTTCTCCACAAAGTCTTATACAAGATGCAAATTCAACACTTCTGAACTGAACTCCTATCCTTCCTATCTCCAAATTCCCACTACCTCTGACCTAGTCTGATATATTGTAGCCCCAGAAGAGAAAGGTGAGAGGGAGGAGGAGGAATTGCCACTCTTTCTACTTTTCTTTACAGAAATCAGTTGGTGGATGGCCAGGCCAGGGTCAACCAAGACTCTTTTTTTCTCCATTAGCCTCAAAATCAAACCAATCATTGTATTTGTTTTTTCCATTTTTAATGCCTGTCCTTAGATTTACATGTATATTGTAATGCCAGTATTTCATGATCTGATCTCTATTTAACTTTTAAACTCAAATCCTATTTCTACCTGTCTTAACATTGTGTTCCACTAACACCAGACTGCAAGTATTTCTCAAATGCACATATTGCTTTCATAGTGCCCTTCCCAAAATCGCTGGCCTTGCCCTTTCTTCTAGTGCCAATTCAGATGTTAGCTCTTATTCTCTTATTCTCCATGCACTTGAATGTAAAGTCTCTGCTGGTCTCCCTGCACCTTATTCAAAAACCAGTGTGGATTGTTCTCCTTACTAGACTGTGAACCCTAAAGTGGAGACAAGTGTTGTTTCTCTTAATCTGCTTCACAGTGCAGATTATTTTTTCCCTTTTTAGTTGTAGATTTATAGGCCTTTCCTATCTATCTGTCTGTTTCTCTTTCTTCTATCCTTCCTCCCTCTTCCTCCCTCTCTCCCTCCCTCACTTCCTCCTTCTTTCCCTCTTTCTCTTTCATTTCCCTTCTTTCCTTTCTTTTCCTTCTTTTCCTTTCTCCCTCCATCCACCCCTCCTTTCTTCTCTCCCTCCCTTCTTTTCTTGTTTCCCTCCTTCCCTCCTTCCCCCTCTCTCCCCCCATAGCCCCTTCCAGCTGCCACCGTATGCCCTTCCTTTTGTATGTTATTTGACCTCCTGACCTGTTGACATAGTTGCCCATACTTTGCTTTGTTTTCAGTAAAACTCACAATCCAGTTTACCTCTAAAATCTTTTGCCTTCTATTCTTGGTTTCTTCTGAAGATTTCTCTTCCTTAGCCATTTGTTAAATAGTGATTTTTGCAGGATTTTACCTTTGTCCTCTTCTTCTGCCTCTATGCCTATCTCTGGGCAATCATATACTTCCTGTGACTTTAGTTTTCTCTATTTGGTGCTAGTCTGTTGCTCTCCTGCTCCTTTGTTTTCTTATAAAATAAGCCAGAACTGTTAAAGTCATTTATTGACTTTTCACTAATAAAAGATGAAATCTACTTTGTTGCTATCTAAGGCATGCATCATGAGGGAAAAATCACTCTCTAAAATTCCAACACCCCCCCCCCCCCCACGCCCCGATCTTCTCCTGGGCTTTAAATTCTTCCTGGCCATGATCATTTGTATATTCTTTAAGCAGTGCAAACTGACTAGGTCTAATGCTGAATTAACAATCTTTCCCCACCAAAAGTACATCCTCTCTGGTGCGCTTTGTCCTTGACTCATTCTTCTCCTTTATCTCCTCCCATCTAGTCAATCACACAATCAAAGGTATCTTTCAATGTATCTATTTTTCTTCATTCATTTGCCATCTTTCTAGATCTGGTCACTGTCTTCTTATCTCCATTATTCTGGCAACATCTGGTATTTCTGTATCACCTCCAGTCTTGCTCCCTTCAGTTCATTTGTTACATTCTGCAATCAGAGTGATATTTTTCAACGTGAAACTGTACCTCTCATTTAAACCTTTTCAGTGGTAGGTAGGTACAAGCTCTATAAAATGGTTTATGAGCCCCTTCATTATCTGGCTGTGCTCACT
Organism: Carlito syrichta; assembly: GCF_000164805.1. Classification (NCBI taxonomy): domain Eukaryota; kingdom Metazoa; phylum Chordata; class Mammalia; order Primates; family Tarsiidae; genus Carlito; species Carlito syrichta. The sequence goes on along the minus strand of NW_007252905.1, from coordinate 815,307 downwards.
TTTTTAAGTTCATTGCCATTTACACCCATATTTCAGTCATATGACCAGCATACCTCATGGACATCTAATATATATTTTCTCTGATCTGAAATACTCTTGACCTTTTCTTCATCTAGCCCACTCTTAATTATCTGTGGTATCAATTTCATTGTTTACTCTGATTTGCCAAAAGTGTTTTGGTTCTTTTTTGGTTCTTGATATTTTGCTCTTCATGTGTCTTAATACCACCCTTTACCCCACTTATCATTCCCTTGTCATGTTCCCACAAAAGTGAAAGTAGCATGAAAGAAGAAATGGAGCTTTCTTTTCACTGAGTTGTTAGTTTTCTTGACACTAGGAGGTGATCAACACATATCTTTGAATTGATATTGAATAAACACTATTGAAATTTAATCAATCATTATTGAACAACTTGATGACTTCTAAATCATATCTCCAACTTGGGTTGACATTTTCAAATGTCTCATGGGTATTTCCACATGTCTAATGGGCATTTCTACCTAGACTGCCAGGACGCAAATTAACACATTAATTTCTACCTATCGTCTCTCTCTTCTGCAGGTTAGTTAATATGATTGAAGTTATCTATTGGTTTGTATATCACTAAAAAAAGTCCATATTTTTAGTATCTAAAGCACATTATGTGAAAACTATCACTTGGAAAATTGAACATTTCATTACAATATTTTATTTTTTATGTGAAACTTTAATCGGAGAATAATCATTACTGAAAGAAAACTTTTAGTCTGAGATTGTTTTTTTCTTATCTCTATCAGCCATCCCAAGATGTCAAAGTCAAATAGGATTGATTTTTTGAATCCCTGTAAACTTTGATTATGCATGTGGTTATTAAATTCAGGTCTTTCAAGAATGATGGAATTCGACTAACCCTAAATTATTAAAAAATAGAACAGCCGGGCATGGTGGCTCAAGCCTATAATCCCAGCACTTGGGGAGGCAGAGGTGAGAGGATTGCCTGAGCTCAGGGGTTTGAGACCAGCCTGAGCAACTTGGTGAGATTTCATCTTTACAATAAATAAAAAAAAATAAGCCAGGCATGGTGTCATGTTCCAGATACTTGGAAAGCTGAGGTGGAAGGATCTCCTGAGCCCAGCAGGTCGAGGATGCAGTAGCCATGAGCGTGCCACTATAACTCTAGCCTGCATGACAGAGACTCCAACTAAAAAAAAAAAAGCAATAAAACAAATAGGTCAAGTATCTTTTTCTCCATAATACAGAAATAACTAAATGTGATTAGTCAAACCCTACTTTTTACATAAATCATATCAATCAATTATTATGCTCAGGTGTCCTAGTTTGACTTCTTATGCATGTCTCTTTTTCTTACAAGCTCCAGAAGAACCAGTTGTGTTTTGTGCACTTTTCATGTTTAGAGCCCAAAATGTATTTCTTCCACTCATGCCTTAAGGATAGCAATTAGAAATTTAAATAGATTAAATTCAATTTAAAAAAAACCAATGTTTATATATTTAGAAGTTACAACTGCCGATTTCTTACATGTATAAATTGTGTCATGGTGAAGCCTTGGAAATATGGAATCCTTAGGAAACTAGGCAACTGTATTCTAGAGAGATTATTCAAGTTTCCAGCTAATTGGAGCAGAGTTGGGACTTCAACCCAGGATATTGTATAAACCAAAAATGTGCATGAAAGATAATAGTGCAATCCATGTTTTAGAAATTTACTGATTACTTCCTAGCTTATAAAGAAATAAAAGAAGAATATTACTTATCTGGTTTGTCTTAAAAGTAATATCAAAAACCATTTGGAAAATGTAACTACTTAATATGTCCGGTGTTTATTTTATCTTTTACTTGATATGTGCACACATTCATTCTATATGTATACTTCATAATTAATGAACATTGTTTGCCATACTTACAGTGTAAATGAATCTGAGTCTTCTTTTGAAGCAACCAGAAGGTATTATTTCTATTTTAACCTGAGATTAATAAGAATAACTTTCTTCCTCAGACTTTAATCTCTTACCCCGATCATTTTGTTCGCTCTGATGATGTACAGTTATTTATTTAAATGTGCTAGCATATTTCCAGTGGCAGTGGTTCTCAACCTTTGCAGGCTGCTAAAAGAATTAATTCATCAAAGAAAATGGCTCGTTGTGTCAGCTGTTTTCTTCTCAACGAGTCACACATGTCCCAACTTTGGTTGAAACACAAACTATCCTCAATAAGCTGGGTTTTGGATTTCATAAAATAAAAATGCAAGAATTAATACATATATTGATTGTGAGTTAAACAGTGATGGCATCTACCTATAAGGTAGAGATGAAGAGTCGAGTGCTTTATCCACTTAAAAGACTGTTTTTAAGAAAACAACACTGAAAGTCCGGAAAGGAGAAGGGGCAGGTATGCCAGAGGCTGGGAACTGCTGTTTTACTGCACATATGACTATCTCAGAGACTACTAGAATACTAGATGTTGCCATGTCTTCTAAACTCCTCAGATGCAATGCTTTAGGAAGATCATTGAACATGTTTAACTACTTTCTTTCTTAACATTACACTCTTTTAACCTTAATTCCTTAATTGGTACTTAACAGATCATGAACTAACTGTGAAAGTTTGACATTTAAGCTGACTTGCCTTCTCCCCCATCTCAATCCCATCATCATCTTCAGCTCACATGTATTTTCCTAATTATTAGGATTGAAGTCTGATATATAGACATCTGATAGAATTTGTAAGCCAAAAAAGTGAAAGGAGGGAGAAAGTTACAATTTTTAAAATAAACTATTTCCATATGTTTTGTTTTAAAATATGCCATTTCAATATTGAAAGTTTCAGGGACTCCCTAAGATACTATTCTTTGTTTTGAAATATTTATATATTATCTATACCTTAAAATATGTTCATGTGTTTAAGCCACAAGCACATAATATAAATTATAATACCAATTCGCATCTTTTTGTAAGAGCTGCAAATAAAATTCATAGTTACATAGTGTGCTGTTTTTTTTGTTGTTGTTTTGTTTTTGAGTTGGAGTCTCACTCGGTCGCCCAGACTGGAGTGCAGTGGCTGCTCCCGGTCACCGCAGCCTCGACCTGCTGGGCTCCGGCGATCCTTCCACCTCAGCCTTCCGAGTAGCCGGAATTACAGGCATGCGCTACCACGCCCGGCTGATTTTTTGATTTATTGTAGAGATGAGGTCTCGCTGCCCAGGCGGGTCTCGAACCCGCGGGCTCAGGCAATTCACTCACCTCAGCCTCCCAAAGGCACGGGATTACAGGCTGAGCCACCGAGCCCGGCTTACATAGTGTGCTTTTGAATACCAAAATATCTGTGGCTATTTAAGAGAGTGAAACGTCATTAATTTTTAAAATTATAATCATTTTAGAAAAGAAAATTTAAGGTAGTAATTTATACCTTAAAACACTTTTTTAGTATAGCAAAATCAAATTTCACATATGTGACTTTTTATTAAATTCGAATCCCTCTAATTTAGGTAGCACATTTAATCATTCCTAAAATTTTCTCTTTTAGAAGCTTTTCATTTTTGTGTTTGAGATAGCTTATCAATTTTTATTTCCCTTGGTTATACTAAAACACACAGGTAGCATAATTCTTACATTTTGTTTTTCGTTTCCACTTTTCAGTAGGAACAGGTATTCTGTGGCGTATGCAGCTCAAAAGCCTTGGCTATTAAATGCTACAGTAGAAGAAAATATTACCTTTGGAAGTCCTTTCAACAAACAGAGGTGATTTGGAACACGTAAAATTTTGAATTAAAATGACAACTGTTTCTGATCCATGTGTTTGGTTCAAGGTTTCTGGAACCTTTACATCTGAGAATTTCTTCTCTACTTGACCCATGTCCATTCTCAACACACGGTCTTTTGAATTAATTTTTTGAAGAGGACCCTCAATAGAAGTTCAAGCCCACCCTTTATACATATTGAGAGCAATTTTCACACCAAGACTAAACAGCAGCAATTGAAGTGTGTATATGGGAGCAGGGTGTGAAGGGATGTTGCAAAGGTTATTGGTGAGCAGATAAAGAAGGAAAAATTCAAGTAAATTGCAGAAGGAGGGTTAATTGTGACAGGGAACAGAAAAAATATGCCATCTTTCAAGCATCTTTTAAAAATCTTTGTCAAGCCGGGCTCGGTGGCTCAGCCTGTAATCCCGCACCTTTGGGAGACTGAGGTGAGTGGATTGCCTGAGCCTGCGGGTTCGAGACCCGCCTGGACAGGCGAGACCTCATCTCTACAATAAATCAAAAAATTAGCCGGGCGTGGTAGCGCGCACCTGTAATTCTGGCTACTTGGAAAGCTGAGGAGGAAGGATCGCCGGAGCCCAGCAGGTCGAGGCTGCGGTGGCCAGGAGCAGCCACTGCACTCCAGTCTGGGCGACAGAGTGAGACTCCGACTCAAAAAATAAAATAAAATAAAATAAAATAAAAATCTTTGTCATATATGAAGATGTGATGCTTTCCTTGAGCAACTTTTGCGAGGGTGGCTCTTAGGACCCTGAGGTGGGTTTTGAAAGTTAAGAATTAAGTAAGGGAAGAGGTATAAGGAAGGGGGGAGGGAGGAGAAAAGTAGAAATGTAGGAGCAAAAACCTAAATTATGTGGGACTGTTTAGGACCTGCGTGCAAACCAGACAGAACCAGAAAGTGGAGAGATCTAGAAGCCAGTTGGATGTTATGGTGCACGGTCTAGGGAAACACAGAAAGTTTTATAAAGGGGAAAATAAAGTTAATGTGATGTTTAATCTGGAAGTAAAGTCTGACATATATATGTCCACACACACACACAGACACATATTATATATGAGGTGTTTAGGCATTAGTTGGAATAACCATCCAGGCATGCAGTGTTTATTGCCTGCCCTTGAGAATGACAGTAGAGATGAATAAAAAGGATGGCTTAGGAAAAAAAATTCTAGAATAAGAATGGACTAATATGAGCAAGGAGAAGAAGAGGGAAAAATCAAGAATGACTCAGATATTTTAAGACCAAGTGACTAAGAAAACAGAACCATTGATATTTTGCCCAACATCTCCAGTCCCCACACTTCCGTGTACCTTTAGGTTATCTGATTTTGGGTCCCTGCATTAGATCAGCCTGAGTATTTTCAGTCCTTACTCCTCCCTCCAGCAGGCATGACAGTATACGAGGACACCTACCCAAAAAATATGCTTTAGCAATAATGAGCCTCCTGTTGTTTCTCATGTGCACCATGAACTTTTTCAGCTTTTGGGCTTTCCTAAGCTTCCTTTTCCTCATTTTCTTTCTGGCAAATTATCAGTCATCTTTCTAAACACAGTTTAAGCCTTGCCGCCTTTGTAACTTCTCAGAGTATTCAGTCATTTCTTCCTCTATATTCTAGGAGTGCTTTGTACTTAACAAGGTATACTTTCATCATATGTTTTTGTACTAGACTTCAATTCCATTTGCTAGCGTTTTAAGGATGGGAACCCATACCTCTTTTCCTTTGTTTCCATAAAGCTAGTGTAGTGGCTAGTATATAAGTTATTCAGTAGTTTGTTTCAGCTTCCAATATATTAAGCCTGAAACTTCATTTGTGGACAATGTGTTCACAGTGATCTAAAAATTCAAAATCGTTTTTCCCAAAGGTACAAAGCTGTCACAGATGCCTGTTCTCTTCAGCCAGATATTGACTTACTACCATTTGGAGACCAAACTGAAATTGGAGAGAGGGTGAGCTATGTATAGTTCAATTAACCAATGAACAAAAATATAGAGATGCCTTCTGGTCGCCTTTAATCTTTAATGGAGCATAATGAAATCTGAGCACTTAGGAGTTGTATGTTGTCTCAGTGACAAGTTCCAGAAATGTGAGGACAGGAGTCCTTTGATGGCACTCTCCCTAACACATTTATTGGATAACCACTGTGTGCTTAACATTGTGCTGGCCACTCGGGCATTTGGAAGGAAAGTAAAACACAGTCCTTGGCTTTGACCAAATGTGTTTTTCCTTATCTGTAGTTTAATGTAATGTAATGGGTTTGAAAATTGAGACTGCTTCCAGTAATTTAATGTAATGAGTTTGAAAATTGAGACTGCTTCCAATAATTTTTTCCACTTCTGTTAACATCTATTTATTCCTGTTAAAGTGTTCTTTTTTCTTTGTGTAAATGTGTTTTATACTGATGTTATAGTATTCTGATCAACTAAAAAATGTTTATACCTGTAATCTTTAAAACAGTAATGGCTAAAATTTTTTAACTCTTATATGTCTCAATACTAGGTAAAATCTTTATATGTATTATCTCTTTTGACAACAAATCTGTGTTTATGGGTATTATTGCTATCTGCATATTACAGCTGAAAAAATCAAGGCTAAGAAATAATTTGCCTTATCACAGAGGTGGTGGTGTAGCCAATATTTTGTCTTACTCTATGGCCTTTGTTCTTAATGGCTGTTCTTTATTGTTACATAGTACAGTGTTTAAAAGAATGAATTTATGCTCTTTGAGCCTGTTTCCACATAGGTAAAATAAAACAATACCGGCATATTAGAATTGCTGTGAAGAATGAAAGAAACTGGAAATATAAAACCCTTAACACAAATCTGGCATATACTAAGGACTCATTAATACTAATTTTTAAAAGTTCATAATTAGTACTTTATTATGAAAGCATATTGCTATATAATACTGCTTAACATATCTTGTACTATCAAATTTAAGAGGCATATGTTAAGTAAACTTCAGACACAATTCAGGAAATTTTAAAAACATGTGGACTGGTTTGCAATCTCAGCCACTTACCAGTAGTTCTGGTTGTTAAAGCTTTTGTACAGTGGTGTTCTCTATCAGAATGAAAGGAGGATTAATTTAACATTATCAGTCAAAAGCCACCTTGGTATAGTTCAAGCACTGACCAGTACACATTTTCATTTTTTCTTACCAAATGTCATAGTTTCATTAATAAATCACTAGAAATTTAAGATTTTCAAAGAGACATTTGTATTTTATTTACTAATGGATGTTTGTGGGTGTTTCTTTTCTAGGGCATCAACCTGAGTGGGGGACAGAGGCAGAGAATCTGTGTGGCACGAGCACTCTATCAAAACACCAACATTGTCTTCTTGGTAAGAATATGGCATTTGCTTTTACTTCTATTTCTTTTTTCCATTGGACAAATGAGTCTTTTAAAAGATAAGTCAAGTAATTCAAGAAAAGATGGTTTAACTTGTGAAATCTTGGAGTACATGTGGAAACAATCTTCCCATACAGATCAGTAGAAGATCAATAGAAGATCTTGAGAGTTGGGGGATCCCGACTGGTGTCTGAGCAACTGAAATGCCCTAAGTGGTTGCTTATCTATGAGTTTCTTAACCAGATGAATCATTAATGAGAGAGTATGGATGGTGTTGGGCCAACTGGGTAGGATTATAGGTCTTCTCATGTATATTTGATGGCAAAGAAAGAAGGACTGGAAATACACTCTTGGTAGATTTAGGGGTATGTAAGCATAGTACACCAAGTCCAGTGGTATGTGACTCAGGATGTGGATAAGATTTGTTCTGCGACAGTTCCTAAAACTATAGAAATCTTGATCCTACCCTAGATGTACTAAATCACGTGTAATGGTAGAGTCTAGAATTTGTGTCTTTAAAAACTCCACAGATGATTCCCATGATTATCCTAAGTTAATAACTTAGTTCTACCTATAGATTTACAAATACAATTTGATAATTATGTTAATCATGATTTTGCTCCATTTTGATTCCTCCAGCAGGAGGTGGCCAAAGTAATTTAGTTTACAAGTAGACAATATATATTAGAGACCAACCAAGTACGTACATGTATCCTTCCCCTGACTTCTTCTGTGCAATTATCAACAATTTATAAATCTGGTTCCCAGAATTTTTTTAGCATCTTCACTTCATCTAAGCTCTATAACATTTTCAAAAAGTAACTTGGTTTTTGGAGTTTCCCACTGAGTTTGGATCTGTTATTGGAAATGAAAGCAGAATTTGGACATACTGGAAATTCATTTCAGGGTAATCTCTCTAAAAATACCTTTCTTTAACCTTTTCCAAAACAAAAAGCAAACAAACAAACAGCAACAACAACAAAACCACCATAATAGCTCTAGCAGGGTCGAACAGTAACCTATGTAATTGTAACTTCTTTTTAGAATGAGTGGCCCCACAACTAGAAATACCTTCTTGAACCTTGGGAATAATTAATGACTGAACACACTGAGAAGCTGACTTGGAAGTCCTGAAGGGATCAAAGTCCCTTAGGTGTGGCTTTCTACCCCAGTTCATCTCATTGTCTGCAGTTAAATGACTGACTTACTTCAATTGTTGAATCATAGAATTCAATAAGTCATAGGTAGCTTGTGAACTTCCACCAGTTCATTACAGAGTTACTTCTAACATCATCTCTAACAACTTCATGATGACTCTCTCTGAAGATTATTACTAACATTAAGGTAGTCTTTTCCTTGTTGGACAGGGTGTAATTCTATTGCTGTTATAACAAATTGCCATAATTGGTGAATTGAAGCAATTCAGATTTGTTATCTTATAGTTCTGTAGATTAGAAGTCCACCAAGGTGTCAGTAGTGCTGTGTTTCCTTTTGGAGGCTCTAGGGAGGAAAAAAGAACCCGTTTCCTTGCCTTTTCCAGCTTCTAGAAGTTTTCCACATTCCTTGTCTTCTTCCATCTTCAAAGACAGTGATGTAACATCTCTCTGACCATTTTTACATTGTCATATTTTCCTCTCTTCATAGCTGAAAGTTCTCTCTTTGGGGGGATTCATATAATTAGATTGAGCCCATCTGGATAATCTCTCTACCTCAACGTCTTTGATCTTAATTACACCTGCAAAGTCTCACTTGCTATGTAAGATAATATAGGCACGGATTCTGAGGATTAGGATCTGGACATCTTTGAGGGCTATTATTCTGCCTACCACAGACAGCTCTTATTATTGGAATGTTACTATGTGATTGATATCCACTTCTGTGTATTTTCCATTCATTGGCTCCCATTCTGCTTCTATTACTATTGTACAGCTATATCAACATTCCAATACTATCGTCATAACTTGTCTAAATTTATATTTCTCTAGGCTAAGCAAGCATAGTATTTCCAATTCTTACACAAATGACTTAATTTTCATAACATTTCTTAATCGTGGATGTAATGGTTTTTATGAGTCCCTTTGAAAAATAGTATATTAGATGCACTCTGATCAGCTCAGATAATTTTAAAACTATTGAATGTTATGATCTAAGCTTTATACTTCATTATAACCTAAAACTGAAAAACATTTTAGCAGCAATGGAATGCTGTTGATGTGTTTTAATAATTTCTCAGAAATATCTTACACTTTCATTGTTTAACAATTCATAAAGCATGATCATGATATGGGGTAGATGGCATCTTTATGCTAAATGAAGAAACTGAAACATAGAGACGTAAAGTGCATCACCCATAGACTAATGACTAGTGAGTGATAAACTCTGGGCTAGAACTGCATGTCTTTTGAGTATTGTGTTTCTGATCAACTAAGATTCTTTGTTATTTTCTAAATTATTGCTGTATTATTCTTTCCTCTCTTTTCCTTTCACCTTTTTTCACTCACTCCTCTTTTTTAAAACTTAAATTTCATTTTATTATAGAGATGTGGGGTACAAGTAAGGATTAACTACACAAGTAGACTGCATGCAGGTAAAGTTTAACCCTCCAACTGGCCTTCACTCCCCCTATTATAGGACCAGGTACCCTTTGTGTTGTTACGTGTTCTCCCTCCCTTCCCTGGCAGTGCCCAGTGACTGTTGATCCCCATGTGCTAATGTGATTAATGTTTAGGTCCCACAAAAGAGTGAGAACATGTGGTATTTCATTATTTGTTTCTATAATAGATCACTTAATATGATGGTCTCCAGCTCCATTCAGTTTGCTGTGAAGTCCATGATTTTGTTCTTTTTTGTGACTGCATAATACTCCATCATGTTTATGTACCATATTTTCTTTAAGCAGTCCACTTGAGATGGGAAGTAGGGTTGGTTACATGTTTTTGCTATTGTGAATAGTGCAGCAATAAGCATGTGGCTCACTTCCTTTTTTTTTCTTCCCTCCCTCCCTCCTTTCCTCCCTCCCTCCCTTCCCCTTCCCTTCCCTCCCCTTCCTCTCTCCTTCCTTTCCTCTCACCTTCCCCTTTCCTATCTTCCTTTCCATCCATCAATGTTGAGTGAAGGTCTGTGATTCCATCTTTTGTGCTAGATAGAAGAAACAAAGGAGAAAAAGGCATTACTCCTATCTCTAAGGAACTTACTTACACACAAGTTTCTCAAATGGTTTTGCATTTTGCTCCAAATAAACTTTATCATGTTAGCACTAGCACAACATCAAAGCTAAATGAAAATATCTTAACTATGTATCAAGAATATTAGTTATTTTTGAAACTGTATGGCATCTGCAAATGCTCTGTGTATTAATGAATATATTAAAAGGAACATTCCAAAAATACTTCTTTGCAAAGAGCACACTACTTAAACATATTCATTGAACATACAAGGGGGGAACCAAAAAATCCCAGAATTTATTTATTAAAAAATTGTGCCCGCACCTTTGGGAGGCTGAGGTGAGTGGATTGCCTGAGCCCACGGGTTCGAGACCTGCCTGGGCAGCAAGACCTCATCTCTACAATAAATAAAAAAATCAGCCGGGCATGGTAGCGCCTGCCTGTAATTCTGGCTGCTCGGAAGGCTGAGGCGGAAGGATCGCCGGAGCCCAGCGGGTGAGACTGCGGTGGCCGGGAGCGGCCACTGCACTCCAGTCTGGGCGACAGAGTGAGACTCCAACTCAAAAAAAAAAAAATTGTGTATTTATTCTTACATTTTAAACTTCAGTCATCTTCAAAGTACTCTTTGTTTGATGCAATTCATCTATTGAGATGCTTTTTCCACTGCTCAAAACAATTTTTGAACTCATCACTTTTGATGCCTTTTAGTGCTTCTGCCGTTTTTATTCCACCTCTTTCTTTCACACTGGCAAAATGTTTCCCTTTGAGGATGTTTTTCATCAGCGGAAACAAACAAACAAAAAAGTTACTTGGGGTCAGATAGGGTGAATAGTGGGGTGGGCCATGGGGGTCATGCCGTTTTTGGTAAAAAACTGCTAAACACTCAGCTTGATGTGGGCAGGTTGTTAGTGTAAATCACCCATCATAAAATGGGCAAGAGTGTTGAAAGAATCGCCCCTGAAAAAATTCACTGAAGCTGAATGCAGCCTCTCACAACAACACTATCTGGTACACTGATGCCAATGGATTCTAGAACATTTACCTAGTTGGGGAAGCCTGTAAAACAAGGGGCCCAGCCTCCAAAAAAATAATTCCATTTTTGGGTCCCCTCTCATGGAAGAGAATCTATTAATGAAGACTGTACATTAAAATAAATAGTATATACTTGAAAATAAAGAATTGATCATTTATTGGTCATTTGGTAAATTGTCTTGCTTTCTTTAAAAGAAGTCTGTCCCCAAAATCTTTTTTTTTTTTTTTTTTGAGTTGGAATCTCACTCGGTCGCCCAGACTGGAGTGCAGTGGCCGCAACCGGCTACCGCAGCCTCGACCTGCTGGGCTCCAGCGATCCTTCTGCCTCAGCCTTCCAAGTAGCTGGAACTACAGGCGTGTGCTACCACGCCCGACTAGTTTTTTGATTTATTGTAGAGATGAGGTCTCACCAAGTTGCCCAGGCAGATCTCGAACCCGTGGGCTCAGGCAATCCACTCACCTCAGCCTCCCAAAGTACAGGATTACAGGCTGAGCCACCGAGCCCAGCTATCCCCAAAATCTTAATATATATATTGTACCTTGAGATATGATTTCCAATCCATCAAACCTCAGTTCTAATTAAGTTGTATAACACATTACATTTGACTAAAACACCAAAATGCCCACCATGAAGCCATGGCATATAATTGATAGTAGTCATTGTTAGTGGATTTCTATTACCTAGGTATGATGCTAAATACTTTATATATATTATCTCACTTAATTCTCACAATCCGATTAGGTTTAGCATTGTTATTATTATTTCTGCTATTGTTATTACTGCCTTTTACAGATAAGGACACTGAGACTTTTGAGGGTAACTTATCTAAGGTTACACCAACAGTAATAGGGAAGCAGAGATACAAAGCCAGATGGCCTGATTCCATAGGCTGTTCTTAACATCACACTCTTCCTCATTAAGAGATTGCTGGGAGATGCTAAACCCTCACTGTAATGTATTAAAGGGGTAAGCACAATATTAATCCACTACATTTTATTTATAAAAAAAAAAGCAAAACAACATCTTTGAAATGATTTACAAGGACTATTACTACATTATTTTATTGAATCTTTGCAGCAATCCAATGTGCTGACAGGTCTCTTTATCATCCTCATTTTACAAATGAAGTGGGTGAATTTGAAGCATTTCCCAGTGTTGGTGGTCATAACTACAATTTGGGCCTCTTAATTTAGAAATAATGGATTTTCCATTATGCCTTACTGTCTTATATCATTATAAGTCAAAATTTTACGGAAAGCCAAGTTGAATTACTATAAAGTCTCATTTCCAATGCATGTCTTGTTTTTTTCCTGTTAAAAATTCTCAGTAAGAATTATTTGAGGTAGTTTTGTCTGTTCACAGAGGGGTCTTAGGGTTTTACTGGAATCAGAAGTAGGCGGTTTTAAAAAGAAGCAGCAGAAGGTTGTCTCAAAGACAATCAGGTTCCCCTGTGATGCTCACCTGATTTTCTAAAACTAACAGCTAGACCTTGGTAATTATGTCCTTGCTGTGTTATTGGAGATGAAAATCGAGACAGCTTTGTCAATCTAATTCTGATTTTTTTTCCCATTGCTATGGAATTACGGCCTTATTCCATATTACTTTCTACTGATACCTGGATTTTCATTTTTAAGTAGGTCTGAAGTTCTGTCATAATTTTTGTATTAAAAATTTTTCACATATTAGTGGTAGAATTTTCTATCATTTATCCAAAATAGAACAATTAGAAAATTTAAAAGAAAATATTTTGTGCTTGCTATTAAAAAGAGCTAAACAACAAATAAGGAACTGGTATCTGTGATGACTCAGAGACGCAATTCATTGGACAGTAGAAAACCAATTCAGTCTTGTATACATACTACCCCTTGGTATAGTTCAGAAATAATTGATGTTCATTAATATGGTTCAGAAAGTCTGAAAGATTTTAAAATATCTCCCATATCATCCAAAGAAATTTCAAAGCAATCAATATAATTATCTTTACTATTTGTTACTGTTTTTTTGTTTGTTTTGTTTTCGAGTTGGAGTCTCACTCTGTCGCCCAGACTGGAATGCAGTGACTGCTCCCGGCCACCGCAGCCTCGACCTGCTGGGCTCTGGCGATCCTTGCGCCTCAGCCTTCCGAGTAGCTGGAACTACAGGTGCATGCTACCACGCCCAGCTGATTTTTGATTTATTGTAGCGATGAGGTCTCACCAAGTTACCCAGGCGGGTCTCGAACCCAAGGGCTCCGGCAATCCACTCACCTCGGCCTCCCAAGGCACTGGGATTACAGGCTGAGCCATCGAGCCTGGCCTATTTGTTACTGTTTTGTGCCTTTAGTGCTCTCTCAGCTTCCTTCATTCTCTGTCATCTCTGGTGCTTCTTAGAGGTAATTCTTTATTTGCTGCATCAGCTTTCCCACAGGTCACTCTACTTTCTAGTTCACAGTTTTGAGGAAACTTTCTAGTTTTCTTCAGTGCCTTTTAGTTTTACTCTTTTAAAGATCCAAAAATGTGAAACGTGTAATTTAATTATGCTCCATTTAGCATAATTGGAATGAAATATATAGGAAAAAGCCGGGCTTGGTGGCTCAGCCTGTAATCTCATGCTTTGGGAGGCTGAGGTGAGTGGATTGCCTGAGCCCGCAGGTTCGAGACCCACCTGGGCAACTTGGCGAGACCTCATCTCTACAATAAATCAAAAATTAGCTGGGCATGGTAGCACGTGCCTGTAGTTCCAACTACTTGAAAGGCTGAGATGGAAGGATTGCCGGAGCCCAGCAGGTCGAGGTGCAGTGGCCGGGAGCGGCCACTGCACTCCAGTCTGGGCGACAGAGTGAGACTCCAACTCAAAAAAAAAAAAGAAAAGAAAGAAATATATAGGAAAATAATTTATAGCAATGTCATCACCCAAAAGTCAATTAACGTAATTTCCTGTTATTCTCTAATGTCTGAATCACTTGGTACATAAAAACTTCCTTTCTTCCCAAGACAATTGGCATTAAGTCTTAGACATATCATTCATCTATATTATAATAATAATGGTTAAAATTTTTCTAGTGTCTTGTATGTACCCGCTTCTATACTAAGCACTTTATATATCAGTTCATTTCATTGAGAACACCCACATTAAGTACTGTTGTGATTCAATGAACCTTTTCAGTTTTTTATTTTTATTTTTTAAATTACCACTTCTTTGTTTTTGTATTTGTTTTGAGGTGAGTTTTCACTCTGGCGCTCAGTCTGGAGTTCAGTGGCACAATCATGGCTCACTTCAGCCTCAACCTCCTGGACTCAAAGGGATCTTCAGCCTCCTGAGTAGCTGGGACTATAGGAGCATACCATCATGCCCAACTAAATTTTTACTTTTTAAATTTTATTTATTTAATTTTTATAGAGACAAGGTCTCGTGTTGTTTAGGCTGGTCTCAAACTCCTGGGCTCAAGTAATCCTCCTACCTAGGCCTCCCAAAGTATTGGGATTATAGGCATGAGTCGCCATGCCCAGCCCAATAAATCTTTCCTATGCCTATTTTTATTATCTAGAATTCAAGTACTCCAATTATCTTTTCATTCTTTGTTGTGGCTTATTGTTATAGGTTGCTGAGTAATGTTGGTTTTTGAACTTGAAGATTCTATAAGAATTCAAACCATCTTGAATGTTGTTATTTACTTTTTAAATAATTATACAGAGTCTGTTTTCTATAAATTGAATTTGGGGGGATAATTTGCCCTTAGTCATTTGTATTTCTACTGTCTGGAGGAATTGAGCTACATCAAATGTATAGAAAATGTCCATCTTCCCTCCATTTCATTGATTGCAGGATGATCCATTCTCTGCCCTGGACATTCACTTGAGTGACCACTTAATGCAGGAGGGAATCTTGAAATTTCTCCAAGATGACAAAAGGACACTCGTTCTCGTGACTCACAAATTACAATATCTGACACATGCTGACTGGGTAAGAGTTTAGAAGACAGTTTTGTTACATTTTATGTTATGGTCACATAAATAAGAAATACTTCCTGAATTAAAGGTCATTCATTTGGTCAATTTCTGCTAATATCTGCTAATATCTGCTTTTCTTAGATCATAGCCATGAAAGATGGAAGTGTACTAAGAGAAGGGACTTTAAAGGACATCCAGACCAAAGATGTTGAGCTTTATGAACACTGGAAAACACTTATGAATCGGCAAGATCAAGAATTAGAAAAGGTAATTGCTTGTCATTTGGAAGAATTTAGAGTCCAGTTCAGAAGAATCAGAAAAATATAATTACTAAGAACATTTTTAAAAGATGTATTACCATTACTAAGAACATTTTTCAAAGATGTATTACCATTTAATGCTTGATAATTTAGTGGTTTTTATCTGAAATTCAAAGTAATTGTATTTTTTCTATATTATTAATGAACAAGCTACTTTGAACCTGCAACGCTAAAATGCTATCTTTAGATGAAGTGCTGTCAGGTTTTTAGAGGATTTTTATTTGAAGCTGAACTCTATTGCAATTATTTGTGTATTTAAAACATAGGCAAACTACCTGCTGAAACATGGTATGTCTTTATTTTGTCTTACTTATATTTTGTTTTTCTCTTATGTAATATGAGAATATTTTCCCTCACTACCTACAAACAGAGGGTCATTGGCAAGTGAAAAGCTAAGATGATTTTGAAATACATGAGAGTTGTGAGCAGTAGGAAAAGTTGTAAGGCATGTCTGAGGTAGAGCTGGGGAGATGAAAGAAGGTGGTCAGAAGGAAATAAAAACAAAATGTTGCATTTGTATGGTTTATTTAAAGTCCATGAAACGTTTTTACATGACTTATTTTAATTTTCACAAAATTCCTGAAAAATAAGCAAATAAAATGTTATTTTATTTTTACAGATAAGAAAACTGAGACTCAGAGAGGTTAAGTAACTTGCCTAAAGTTATACAGCATATATAATAAGTGTTACCATTGGGATTTAAACACAGATGCATATCCAATGTAATTCCACTGTAATGCTATGGGTGATGTAAGTGTAACATCGAATGAGGTGACAACAGAATTGGAAACCATATTGAGTACAATGAAAAAGGGACAAGTTCTGATTGAGAAGTAAAATTATAAATTAATTTTGCAAATTTTAAAAATGTTTTGGTCTTGAGTTGGGAGTATGAAGCATCCAAAACTTGATATTTCTGGCCAGGAATTAGTATTATAAAATGAAATGTTTGTATCAGCAGATTTCTAAAAAAATCAGAATTAAAATATATCATTTTAAAAAGAAGAAAATGATCTATTTCAATAGAGAGAAGATTAAAAGTCAGACAAATCTATGGATTTTCTGAAGATCTCAAAAGTAAACCACATAAAGAAGAAAAGATATATGTGAAAATCTGTGAGCAGAATAGGAAAAATCACAGAGACATTGAAATGAGGATATTTGGGGAAAAAAACTTCTAAGTACAGTCGACAGGTGCCCACCTAGGAATTGGGCTGTGGGACGCTTCATTATAAACTTACTAGGGATAGCCTCAAATGACTTTTTTTCAGTGATCTAAATGCCAGAGACAAGATATCATGATGTAAGCTTAAGGAGTAGGACAATTTATGGATTACTTGGGAAAGAAGATTTGGGAAAAAAAAAAAGAGAGAGCTATTGGCTCAATATTATAGTAATACTGTTAAACAAGTCAGGAAGAAAGTTCATTAAGCTGTATTTAGAAATGAAATGATCACTTGAGATAGCATAACTCTGTAATTAAAGATACATTACAAGGTTATATATCAACTTGCTCTATACCTATAGAGCAAGTTAGGGTATGGTAAATCCAGTTGTAAGGTAGAATGGTAGCCACTAGAGGCCAAATGAATTAAACACCTGTCCAGAATACTCATCTGGGGATGGAAGGAAATTACTGCCACATACCAAATGGCAGGCAACCTGAATTCTTCTGGAGTCAGAGAAAATCACATTGTGGAGAACAAGAATACCTTGGGGAAGTTTTTCTACAAACAGCTTTCTGTTCAGTTTTTTTAATATGTCAAGACATGGCATTTCCTATCAACCAGGGCCAATTTTGCCTCCTCAGGGAAATTTGACAACGTCTAGAAACATTTTTGATTGTCACAACTGAGGCAGGGAGATGCTATTAACATCTAATGGTTAGAAGATAGGGATGCTGTTCAACATTCTGCAGGGTGTAGGACAGACCCCACCACAAAGAGCTACCCAGCTCGAATGTCAATAGAGCCAAGACTGAGAAAGCCTGACCTAGACCAGAACAAGAAAGGCGAAGGTGAAACCAAAAGACACAGGTGCCCTCCTAGCCTAGGCTTTACAAACAGCTGTCAGTTTAAAGATTAAAGAGGAAATAAAAAAATATGATAATTAAAGATAGTAATTCAAACTTCAATGGAGAAGGGGATAACATTTTAGCTGATTTAAATATTCTAGTTTGAGCGACATCAACCATTATCTTCCCAATGTTTTTTAAGCAAAATAAGATAGTATCATTTGATGTCTCCCACTCCCCACTCCCCTGCCCGTTGGCCCTCACCTTGTTTGGGCCAGTGAATATTTATGGGATAAATGAAAATAAGTTTGAATTTACTCAATTCAAATATCAATACACTGTAAAACATTTAATCTATAATGAGCTTAATATGAACATTTAATCTTTAAAAAATTGCTTTAAAGTTTTAGGATTTTCTTTTTTCTTTTTTTTTTTTTTGGTCTCTAAAATTTTAAATCTTTTGTTCACACAGTGTGAAGAATTGACCAGAACCAAATCTACTTTTCAATGTGCAGGTTTATTTCATTCTATTATGCAATATGCAAGGGATAGGGATCCTTTTTAAGTTTTTGTTTTATTAAGCCTGATTTACAAGGGTTACTTTTCATATCTTTAGGCAAAATTAAAGGCTGGTGTCAAATTGTCTCTGTAAAAATGGTATTCAAGAGACATTTTTTGGTTTTACTCTTTTTTTTTGTTTTTTTTTTTGAGTTGGAATCTCACTCTTGTCCCCCAGGCTAGAATGCAGTGGCACACTCAGAGCCAGCGCAGCCTCGACCTGCTGGTCTTAGGTGATTCTTCCGCTTCAGCCTTCCAAGTAATTGGAACTACAGTTGCATGTCACTATGCCTGGCTAGTTTTTGTGATTCATTGTAGAGATGAGCTCTCACCAAGTTGCCCAGGCTGGTCTCGGACCTCTGGGCTCAGGCAATCCTCTCACCTCAGCCTCCCAAAGTGTTGGCCACCATGCCTGGCCGCTTTTACTCTTTAAAGCAAGAATCTGAGAGTGATAGAACTTTCTAGAATAGCATGTTTCCTAAATCACACATGTTGTATGTGCCCAAAATAAAACTAAGGTCACTACCTACGAAGTGAACACCAAAGATTTATTGGTGTACTGACGTAAATTGTATGTTTTTTCCCCCTTTGTATTGGCATATACAGGATGCTCCTAATTTACCATAGATTTTACAAGTTCATGGATTGGTTGTTTGGAACTCAGAATGGACTCCACTCCCCCAAAAAACACAAAAAAGACAGTGACTGGTTTTTCAGACTGACTTGGAGAACCTGATTTAACCCATGATATAATTGATACTACTATTCCAGCCCTGAGTTCTGGAAAGCTTGGTTAGAAGCTAGATCATGGAGAAAACAAAATACTTCTCTCTTTCTTGGCCACAAGGCAATGCTTACAAATTTGCAGAGTTCATTTTTGGCACCTTTCTGTTCTCTTCCTGCGTATTTCCTCCTCCTAGGAATTTCTCCTAAACGTCTAGACACCTAAGAACCCTTACTGCTTATTTGTTTCAAAGTTATCTTACCTTCCATGAGATCCTACTGAAATCCCTTTCTTTCGTGCAGCTCCCTTAGTAAAATGCTAAAGAAACTCATTCTCATTTAATAATTTCTAATAGTGGATGACTAGTGACAGTTTAATCTAAAACTATGTGCATTCTAAAGGAAGATATTTGTTAGCATGAATGGATTCTTAGCTAGAAAAATTACAGAGAGTATCTGAAAGTGATGTAAAACTAACACAAGCAGCAGTGGTAGAACTATGCATTGGGGCTTGGGGAGATGTCTCCCTGCCTCTGGGGTCAGCTCTATCTCATTGTGACTGCTTTTCCTGCCTCATACGACCCTACATTTCTGAGTGCTGCAGCACTTCCTATAAATCTAACCCACTGTCCTCACAACTGCACCCATGACAAGAGTTGTGGATCTCCAAGGGTGAGTAGAGAGCCCCTGAGATTAGGAGAGGTAACCAACCGTTTGTACATGTGGGTCATTCATTAGTAAGTCACCATTGTCTTATGGCTGTTAACCCCTTGAATGATAGCATGTTTACTGTAGGATATGGAAGCTGACCAAACAACTTTAGAGAGGAAAACTCTCCGAAGGGCCATGTATTCAAGAGAAGCCAAAGCCCAAATGGAGGATGAAGATGAAGGTATGTCTTTTTTCTTGTATCTGAATCATTCAAATGAGGTAATAAAATGTGAGGGTTTGGCCTTGGAAATGGATGTGAGTGTCTCAATGAGGAATAACAAGCTACATTGCGGGAAGAAAAAGTTAAATTAAATGCATAATATTCAACATGAAAACAATGGGAGTCAAGGAAAGATGTATGTAATCTATCAGCAGACGTCTTGAAAGGCTTCACACAGTGTGTATTACAGTATTTGTGTTGTGTATGAGAGAGAACTGAAAGGAAAAGGCAATGGCAATTGATTGTAAGTAGATCTAGACGACCCTTATTCAGGAAAATTGGGATGATCTAGTATAAATGACAAAATCAAGTTAAAAATATTTTAGTCCTTCAAAACTAAACAATAAATGAGACATATGGGAAAGAGTGTTTTGAAATATCTACATTTGACTCATTCAGTAAGTCCTTATGAAGTTTTCATAACAGTATAGGAATGAAGTATAAGAAAATTACAAAACTATTTTCTATGCTTCAGTTTTCAGGACTAATAAGGCATTACTGGGGAAAAAATCATTAACAGAAAATTTGATGAACAAGGTAAAATAATTACATTGCCTTGACATTTGCTGTGAAGAATATTGTAAGACAAACCACCCCTCAAGTCATAGAATATATTGTGCTTTATTTTTTTCTTGTAGTTTTTGCTTAAGACTACATTTCTACAAACCAATTAAAAATTGAGAAAATTATCATTTCAAATCAAATAGTACCAGAATGTGCTACATTTACATTTCTGATAACTGTAGTGTTTCAACAAATGTTCATTGAGTGAATGAATGAAAAATAAACTTTGCATTTAAATTTGTATGATTACAAATGCTCTTCAAGAATTTTTGGTGCTGTAAACAGACATCAGTTTTGAGAATTCTAAACCAATTATTTCTAATGCACTCTAAAAGTGGAGTTGTGCTCAGTTACTATCTCCAGGGTTCCAGTGGGAAGTATACCACTGGGGATGCTGACTCTGCCCTTGATTTGCTATGTTAATCCATTTTCTCAGATATGAAATAAGATAATAATTATTTTCTTACATGGTAAGTGAGGTGATATATGTGAAAAAGCCAACTATGTTACCTTCTAGTTTGCTGCTTCAGGTCCTATTATTATGTCTGTTCAAGCCATCAGGAACTGCAGAAGGAAAGTAGAGGACATATCCTTTCCTTAAGAAATTTGCAGTTGCATGTATCGTTTCTACTTACTTCATACTGGCTAAATCATTACTTGGACAGTTTAGGTACTGGGAAAGTAAAGAAATGTCTTTAACTGGGCAGCCATGGACAACTTGAAATTGTAATTAATAAAGAAGCAGAGAACAGATATTGGGGAGACGGCTAGCAGTCTACAAGTGTCCACCTCTTTGGTCATGCAAACTTCTGTTCACATTCTTCTCACACAGAGAATACCTCCCTACCAAAGAACGGATTATATGAGACCTAATCATTTACTGTATCCAGCTCAGATGTCAGGATTCTTGGTGATTCCCAGTCTTCCCATCAAACCCGTATTTGAATCCCTGTGGTCTGAAAACCTATAAACGAAAGACAAATAATCTTTTCTTTCCACCCACAACATGATACATGCATAGTAGTGAAATATATATAGGATAACGTTAATGAAAAATTCCTCAGTAAAAGAAAAGAATGAGAAACATGCAATGGTCACTGGACCATACAGATGACCAAATTTTGCTAGTCAGGAAAATTCTAAGAATAGCCCATCTTGGAGTTTCCAGATGCTTAAATATCTGCAAGGAGTCCCCCTGCCCATTGTCTTTCGTGGCTTCTAGCTTTGTCCTCTGGAACATCCCTCCTTGTCCACTCTCCTTCATGACCATGTCTAAAATGGTCCCTAGAAAGCATGGAGTATGCCCTCCTGAGCTGTGCACTAATTTTAGAGCCTATTTCCTCCTGAGGCTGTTTTATACATTCAGAAAGTTAGAGGTCAAAATATTATAGATGTTTGTGGGCCAGGCATGTAGCTTTATTGGCAACATAATTTTTAAAATAACTTAATAAGATTCTGGTCCATGCTTCCTATCAATGTTATGTGCAGTAAATCAACAAATAATCTCATCTGTACATAAATTTTATGTTTGTTTGGTCAGTCATTCATTTTTCACCCAGTTTCAAAAAGAAATGAGGTTTGCCCTACTAAAACCATTTACAATTTCCAAGATTAATACTTATATTTCTACAAATGTGTGAATTCTTACATTCTATCTATTTGGTACCATCTGAATCTTAAACAATTTTTTTTGTGTGTAGAGGAAGAAGAGGAGGAAGATGAGGACGATAACATGTCCACTGTAATGAGGCTCAGGACTAAAATGCCATGGAAAACTTGTTGGCGTTATCTCACTTCTGGAGGATTCTTCTTGCTCTGCCTGATGATTTTCTCTAAGCTTTTGAAGCATTCAGTCATTGTAGCCATAGACTATTGGCTGGCCACATGGACATCAGAGTACAGTATAAACAATACTGGAAAAGGTGATCAGGTACAATGGTTTCAGTTCTGTTTTTAAATAATCAAATAAATGTTGAGATTATCTAGTTAGATACTAATAGCCCAAATGTCATAGGACTTCTGTAATGATTCAATAAGTTAATAGTCACAACAGAACCTGTAATAGAATAAAACGTCAAATATGTTAAAAATGAAATCTGTTGTTTTTATAAGTTTATTATAAGAAACATTTAAAGATAATGTTTGGTTTTGCATTCAAAGGTATTATATACATGTTTTATATATGTTATATATGTTATACATAGAAATGCACATACATACGAATAGAACTTTTTTTATTTTTGTCCTAGTGGTATTTGATGTTAACTACCTATGTTAGTACATTAACTGATAATTCTGAGATTAGGGATGGGAAGAATGAGTTCTACAATGCAGAAAGTTAAAATTATGCCTCAAACCTGAAAACAAGCTCTATCTCTTCATCTCCTTTTAAACAAATCTTGAAAGAGAGTGAAGAGAGCAAGTAGAGGCTTAGCCTGTGGGATTATGGTGGGGATACTATCCTGGATCTCCAAACAATGAACTCCTTCAACCGTCTAAATGACGCAAAGTAGTAAAGTCAACAATCTAGTCTGACTTTGATGTTTGGTTTTTTAGTAAGAAAAAAACTCAGTTGATAATTTCCTATGTGCTTTTTGTGTTGGTTGCTTTTTAGACCTACTATGTAGCTGGATTTAGCATACTTTGCGGAGCAGGTATTTTTCTTTGCCTTGTTACATCTCTCACTGTAGAATGGATGGGTCTCACAGCTGCCAAAAATCTTCACCATAATCTCCTCAATAAGATAATTCTTGGACCAATAAGGTAAAACTGTAGCTATTTCTCGCTCCCTCCCTACACAAAATCATTAAAAAACAATACATTTTTAAAATTTAAGTGAAATGTGAAAGTTTAAAGAATTTTTTCAGTCCTTGGGCAAATAATAGAGACCCTCTCATTTCCATGACTCTAAGATGCCCATTATCAATACTTAGGTTTGGTATTACCATACATTTCAATCTGTTTATTGCTTAGGTTCTTTGATACCACACCCCTTGGACTGATTCTCAATCGTTTTTCAGCTGACACTAATATCATTGATCAGGTGAGTACCTGAGTTACTTTCAAGTTCAAAAATAAATTTTTCAGTATAAGCTAAATAACATTTTAAGATAAAGCATGATTCCTATTAACAATAGAGGATTGCTAAAATTTAAATCAAGGCCTATTGGCATTAACATTTATATTACACACACAAATGACTTTTAGAAAGCAATATTAAGGGAAAACCTTAATTCAAACTAATTTGTTCATGTAGAAGAGGATACTAAGAAAATCATCATGAAATAAAGAAAAATAGCAAAGTATGATCCAACATTTAAATTTTTTATTATAAAAAGGAGTTGTTTTGATCAGTGTTGTACCTGTATTTACATTATAAAGTTCTTAAAAGTTTGGTATTCATGCAGAGTGTCTTTCAGAAGTGAAGAATGGAATGTCAAGCTGTCTTCAATGACCTTTACTTTTATTAGATTCGTTCTTGAAACATTAGATGGTGTGATATTTGAGGGAGCAATCTAAGAATGCCCAGTTTAACCTAAGATTGCAAATATCTGCAGAAGATATATCAAATAAAAATTAGCAACTTCCTCTACACCAATTTTAAAAATCTAATGAAAAATGAATTTCATTCATAATGACAACAAAACCTATAAAAATAGATATAAACCTAATATAAAGAAAAGATGTCAGCAATCCCAAAAGTCATAAAAGTTCTGTAGATGTAGATTTTCCCTATCAGATAAACAAAATAAAAAAAATTAAAGCACTCTGTTTATCACAGAAGAGAAGTAGATCAAGAGTCCAAAACTCTAAAATATCAGCATACGTAGCAATTTAAGATAGAATAAATATGGCATCTTGAATCAGTAAGAAAAGGATTATTTTTTTCAATCAAGTAAATTGGGGAAATTAGCAATCCATAAAATACAAAACAGAAGCATATAGAATAAAGATGACCATATGAAAACATGAAGTTATAAAATAAAATATAGGAGAATAGTTTTAGAATCTTGGGATGGGGAAAGTCTTTTTAAATGAGACACAGAATTCGGAAACAGTAATATAAAAGGCCAGCCAGGTGTGGGGGCTCATGCCTATAATTCCAGCACTTGGGGAGGTCAAGGCAGGAGGATTGCTTGAGTCCAGGAGTTCGAGACCTAGGCAACATAGTGAGACCTTGTCTGTACAAAAATTAGAAAAATTAGCTGGGAGTTGTGGCACATGTCTGTGGTCCTAGCTACTCAAGAGGCTGAAGAGAAAGGATTGCCTGAGCTCAGGAGTTCGAGGCTGCTATGAGTTGTGATCATGTCACTATATTCCAGACTGGGTAATAGAGTGAGACCTCCCAAACCCCTCTCCCCCCCAAAAAAGAGAAAGAAAAAGACCAACAGAAATGACTATAAAAAAGTTTAAACTTTTATTAAACTAAAAATACTAAAGACACATTTAAATATAGTAGATAAATTGGGAGAAAAACTTTCAAGGAATGTCAAAGAAAGAAGGTAAACATAATATAGACAAAACATCTAAAACTTAATAAGATTTCAATAAGCAATTACAGAAGATTAAATATCTTATAGTAGAGGCATCATTAAATAAGGTTTTTAATACTATGCAACCATTAAAAAGAAATAGAGCCGGGCTCGGTGGCTCAGCCTGTAATCCCACGCCTTTGGGAGGCTGAGGTGAGTGGATTGCCTGAGCCCGCGGGTCTGAGACCCGCCTGGGCAGCAAGACCTCATCTCTACAATAAATCAAAAAATCAGCGGGCGTGGTAGCGCGCGCCTGTAGTTCCGGCTACTCGGAAGGCTGAGGCGGAAGGATCGCTGGAACCCAGCGAGTAGAGGCTGCGGTGGCCGGGAGCGGTCACTGCACTCCAGTCTGGGTGACAGAGTGAGACTATCAAAAAAAAAAAAAAGAAATAGATTTGTATATACTAGCATGGGAAGATTTACAGCCTATTTTGTTTAATAGACTAAAACAAACTCATAAATAAATAAGATTTATTGTGTAGTGCCATTTATATAAAATACCCAAGGTAAATAGGTAGACAGATAGATAACTAATCATAATATGTAGGTAGATAAGTAGATAAACTATGGGAATTGAGTGAAGAACTGCTTACAAGGAATGTAATAATACTTTTGTGACTAACTGTATAAACATTAAAATAAAACATATACTTATGTTGCATTGTAACCAATGTTTCATTTGAGCTAAAATGTACTGTTTTTTCAAACTACCTTAAAAGCACATCCCTCCAACGTTGGAATCTCTAAGTCGCTCAACACTGCTGTGCCTGTCTGCTATTGGGATGATATCTTATGCTACTCCATTGTTCCTGGTTGCTCTTGTACCCCTGGGGGTGGCCTTTTATTTTATACAGAAATACTTCCGAGTTGCATCTAAGTAAGTAAAACAATGTTCAACTTATTTTCTAAACTGTATATACGGCTAGCCCTCAAATTTATTGTTTCCACATTTGTGGATTTCATCAACTGTTGATCTAAAATATTTGAAAAAAATTCCACAAAATTCTAAAAAGCAAGACTTGAATGTGCATGTGCCAAGTATTATATCGAATCCGCATCAATAAAGTGATGTGTAGGCATTGTATTAGAAATTATAAGTAACCTAGAGATTATTTAAAGTATAGAGGAGAGTGTATGTAGTTTATATGCAAGTACCACGCCATTCTACATAAAGGACATGAGCATTCGCAGAGTTTGGTATCTGAGGGAGATCCTGCAGCCAATCTCATGGGACAACTGCGTTTGATTTACTGTGATTTGCACTTGCTGTAGTGTTTTTCAAGATAAGTTGTAGAATTTAGAAATGCAACCTATATTTAATATGATGAAACTATACTTATTACTCAATTGGAGCTCTGTTATAATTACTTATGTAATTGGTAGAGCCTAGCATAGCCCTGAACATACGGTAACAGGTGGACTGATCTACTGAGTTTTGGGTCTACAGACTGCCAAATTTTTCATGCGATGGCCCTTTTTCTGGAAATGACAATGACAGAAAACTTACAAAATCAAATCTAATCTCAAAGAGTAAGTGATTTAATATCATTATATTTCACAAATGGGAAAAAAAGGTTAAAAATGTTAAAATCCCTAGCTGGGCTCGGTGGCTCAGCCTGTAATCCCGTGGTTTGGAAGGCTGAGGTAAGTGGATTGCCTGAGCCCGTGGGTTCGAGACCCACCTGGGCAACTTGGTGAGACCTCATCTCTACAATAAATCAAAAATAAAATTAGCCGGGCGTGGTAGCATGCGCTTGTAGTTCCAGCTACTTGGAAGGCTGAGGTGGAAGGATCGCCGGAGCCCAGCAGGTCGACGCTGCGGTGGCCGAGAGCAGCCACTGCACTCTAGTCTGGGTGACAGAGTGAGACTCCAACTAAAAAAAAAAAGTTAAAATCCTTAAAACACATTGTATGAATAGTAGTAGACGTATAAAAAAATTTGAAGAGATAAATTATAGTGGTGACCGTAAAAGCACACAATCTTGAATGTCTGACAGGAATGTAATTTTAGGAGACTGGAAGATTTCAGATTGAATCATGTTACATTCATATGAATATCAGACCAAATAAATAAAAGGTAGTTGCAAATTTTAGACTCTTCTGTTAATATAGGGTTTCACTTGCTGAGATGTTGAAGTTAAGTGAGATGTGAAACTGGTTGCTTTGAAATTTCCAATTTAACTCTGAAGCCTTGCCTTAAATAGTATGGCAAATTTTATGTTATTGCAAGAATCATTTTATTTCAACAAACACTAGCTAAGCACTTACTGTGTTGCAAATAACTGTGTTAAGCCCTGTGAGCGATGGAAAGATCAACATGATAAGAACCTTCTTTAAAGAAATTTATAGTCTCTTGGGAAGATAGAACATAGAGAAAGTAATCTTAATATGTAGATTCAGTGCTAGAATGGCAAAGTAGATATTGAGTTTATTCAGGAAGTTAAAAATATGAATATGACTTGAGTGTAGGGAAGATGAAGGAAAATAGGGGAAGGTAAGAAGAAAAGGAAAGAATTATAGCTGGGACCCTCGGAACATACCATGTAACATTTCACAATTTAAAAATTAGACTTGTTTCTCCCTCATAGCTGAACTAGGATCTGTCCAATGTCAGGGACACATATTAAATCTAGAGTATTTTTTCATTCCCAGACTCATCCTCTGTGCTTGCAACAAATTCATGCTGCCGGAGAAGCCAACCATCAAATTCACCCTTTTACTTCTTTTGGTATTACTGCTGCTTGCTGGAAGAGCAATGAATTTCAGAATTATTTCATTATTATTGACTGTTTTTATATCTGTCTTCGCCTTTTTACCACTAATATTGGTCATATCTCTCTTTAATCCCGTACTTATTTGGGCCTGTTTTTGTCCTTTAGGAATATACATTGAGGGCAAAGTTTATGCAGATATTTTTAATCTGTTACAGATCTAAACTGTGAATTTTTTTCATTATCAGTGAGAAAATCTGCTGGCATTGGTTGAGACTAAAATATGGAGGGGATGATCATTTTTAAAGAATTAATGTAGATAAGGGATTGTACACCATTTTTGTTTGAAATTCTGAGAAAGTTAACAAATATAACCACATAACATTGAATTCACAGAAAGAAGATCCTTCTAGATGTTGAGGCTGTTCAAAATTCACTCATTTTGAAAAACTCAGGCAACTTAGCAGACTATTTTTGTATACACTAAAGAGAATTTAAGTGGGAAAATAGCTACAGGAAATACTATGAAATTTTGAATACTTAAAATCAAAGATCTAATGTGTGGTTAGCTCTGTAATTAAGTGTTTCCGCTTTACAAGAATACGGCAAGATCAAGCTATGCCCTCACATCTTTGGTTTCAGAAAAAACAGTTCTATAAACAAAATTCTTCCTTCCTAGATTTTTTTTTTCCTTCAATCCAAATCTCAGTGTAGTGACCACCTGTTGCTTGTGTCAGATTTACAAATAGCCACTTGGTTTTAGGTTTTAAAATAACAGACTATTCACATTCCTTCATGTTCATTCTCCCCCTTTCATCCATTTTTTTCCTCAGTCCCCAATGTGCAATTTCTGAAGTGAGAGAATCCATTTTAGAAACTCCTAAATGAAAAGATTTTGCATTTGTTGGTGGAAGTATACAGGTAGCCAAGAATGGCCTAAATTAATTGTTGAAGATCATGGAACTGTGTTTATCAGTCCAGTTGTTCCTGGCAGATGAATATAGACACTTCTTCTCTAATCTCCCCAACCTCAAAGACCTAGAGAAGGGCTGGAAAAAAGACTAGAAGAATGCTTTAAAACATACGGTGTACTCTTACCCCATCTTCTAGAAGTACTAGTTCATGTGATTTTAAAAAAAGTTGTCATGAATATGCATCTTTACAAAAAAGGTCAGTTTCAGGTATTTTGATTCATTGAATATTTTATATATCTATACTTTATAAAAATATATAAACATATATATGAAATTCTTTGGAGTAATAACCGTGAATGGGAGTTTCATGAAGGCGGGAATTCAAACTTAGTGTGGAGTTTGAAAGCCAAACTGATTGTTTTTTCTGTCCAAATCTCTTCTTTCTCTGTCTGCCTTCCTACCCCTATACCCACCCTGGTAAATAGCACTCTCATTTTTCAAGTCTGCTAAATGAGAAATAACCAAGCCATTTATGACTCTTATTTTGTTTACCCGCTACAACTAATTGATCATTGCAACTTCTAAGGTTACTTCTAGTAGTCTATTTTACAATTTTCTCTGCCTTAATTTAAATCTTACCAGCGTCACGCTAACACAGAACTTAAAACAACAACAGCAACAAAAACCTCTCATATGGACTATCCTGATTTTCCTAATTCACCCATTCCCTTTCATCCTTTACATTGTCTCCTAAGTTATGTTGCTTAAAGACAACTCAGATCATCTTGTTTCTAATCTTCAGTGATTTTTCCAGCCTAAAGATCCTTGGCAATCTAGTTCCACCCTAAAAAGCCATAGTTGTTATATAGCCTTTTCCCACTGCAACACCTCCCAAAGGATTCTGGGCACCAGACAGATTGAACTTGCCAGGTTCTTCAGATTCCTTTGCTTGCTCTTGTTATTCCTTTAGCTGGAATGCACTTCTTGTCAATTTTATTGATGTCCTCATCATGCCTAAGTTTTGGGCAAAATTCCAACCACTCAAAGAAAATCCCTCCCATTTCCGAGGTATAAATTAAGTGCTAATTCCACTGTGTTCTATAGCAGTTTACGTTAGCTGTTACACAAAGTTGATTATTTTGTACAGCACATCAGGTTCAGTTTCAAACTGTATTCATTATGTGCCCATCTTTCTTTCACTTAGATTGAAAGCTGTTGGAGTTTTTGTTAATTGAATGCTAGGGGAAAATAGTTGCATTGGCAAATAAAACTGCAGTGAACAAAATAACCCTTTACTTAGAATGAACATGGTGATCGTTGAGCCTGGATCCAGGTGAAGTTTATTTTTGCCCTCTTCTGTGTTCTAGGGACCTCCAGGAACTTGATGATAGTACCCAGCTCCCTCTGCTTTGTCACTTCTCAGAAACAACTGAAGGACTCACCACCATCCGGGCCTTTAGGTAAGTAAATATGTTTTCATATTGCTGAGTGGGCAAATACATCATTAACAAATATTTATCTAAAAATAACTGATAATTGTTACCATTATCTGGATGCTCCCAGTGTGTGCCTGACACGGCCCTAAACCAGGAGTAGGAAAAATGTGGTATGAATAATCAGAATCGAGTTTAATTGTAGGAAATGTTAACAAGAATAAAGAAAGGAGAAGGAACAATTTGGGAAAATACTAGCTGTGTGACTTAGACAAGGCGTTAAAATTTCCTAGCCTCAGTTTCCTCATCTGTGAAATGGGAAAAACAATCTTCTTAGGGCCATGGAACAATTTGGTATAATGCATGTAAAGTATTAACCACAGTGACTATTGAAGAATCACCCGATAAACAAGTTAAAATAATGGTAGCAATAATAATGATCCTAACAAAAAATACTATCATACCAAAGTTGTTTTATAATTTCATCCTTTTTTCTTCATAGTTTGTAAACAGAGCAATAACCTCGGCTTTTGATCAAAGTGTTTACTCAACCTTCAAAAAAGTTACTTAGCCCTGTTTTTCATTCAAGTAAGATCAGAAAAAAAATGGCATTACTGAACATTTCATTTAATGTAGAAATTTGATTTTTAAAGTGTTATATTATTCTTAACCCTAATTGCAAGTATTTGTAGATTTTAGTCAGAAATTTTTCTAACCTAAGAAACTTATTTTTAAAAATATAGAATTGGGTCATAGAGTATAATACAAAAAAAAAAAAACAACAATCCACAACATTATATATCACAGAATTTCTGCATAAATATATGTAAGTTTCATCATGAAGCATTCATACTTTCTTTACTGGTACACTTTCCTATCATAATTGCAATGCCTTTTATTAGGATGTCAAAACTATTCATTTGCATTGAATGCAGATATTAAAATAAAATTTAGATTCTAATAGTAGCCAGCAATGACCAGTGGCATTAATAAAGATTACTTTTTTCACATTAAAGATTACTTTTTTCACCAAATAAATCCTTTTAAGCCAATTTATTTTTAAAATTTTATTTGAGTGTTGAACATATACCAGGTACTATTCTTGCTATAGATCTACAAAGACTAAAAGAGACATGGCACTTCATTTTCAGCCCAACTACATGTAGCACTGTTTTGACTCCTCCCAATCCCCAGACACCTGTCATCTTATCATATTTATTTCCTTTGTGGTATCTATCTGAGTATTTTAAATAATCTCTTTTTTATTGTTGTCAGTATATTATCTGTCCCTTCCAACTGGCATGTAAGCTTTATCAGATTTTTTTTCATTGTTGCATCATCATTGCCTGGGAAAATGCCTAGCACTAAGTAAGTGGTCAAGAAATATATTCTAACTAGTCAGCATGAGCTTTGTCCTAAGGAGCTGGTAGCCTAGTAGGTGAGAGAGTTTAAAGGGAAAAATGGCAATACAATGTGATACATATATAATATATGCAACATATATGTATCAGAGAGCAAAGCAGCACTCTGTCTCAAAAAAATGGGGAGATAATTATTGAACAACAATCTTTCATTGATGAATAATTGACCTGGAAGATAAAAGGGATAGAATATTCAAAGCAGTGGTAATAAATGTGAAAAATCATGGATATTTCTATTTTATATAGAAGTCAAAATAGTCCAACATTGTCAGAATTGAGTAGGTACAAAAAGGTAGTTATCAACAGGAAACTTGAAACCATAATCAGAAGCCAATACATAAAAGGTATTGAATAAGTATCTTTAAAGAACTTGGAGTTTATTATTTTCATGTTGGGGAGTCACTGAAGAATTTTGAACAGGAAAGTAACATGATCAGAATTACTTACATCTGGATTACTCAGGTACACTGTGAATGTATTGGGGATGGTTAAGGCTAAAGACAAGAAATTCCAGAAGGATATTGCAGTGCCCCAGATAAGAAATGACAAAAGCTAGCTAAAAGAACCTGGAGAGAAAGTACAGATTTGAGGAATATTTAGAAAGTGGGACCAATAAGGTTTAGGGACAAATTGAATGTGAAGATTAAGATTGAAGAGTAAATTGATTCCTTCTAGGTTTCTGGTTCCCATGAGTAAACAACAGGCTTCCAAGCTAGGGGATTGAAGCTAATGTGAAGAAGGTGATGAATCTGGTTACAAACAGATAGAGATGCTGATGAAATTCCCAGTTAGAGATGTTTGTAGTCAATTGGGTATGTAGGTCCAGGGTTTGAGGATTATCACAGAGCAGAATATAGCAGTTTGAATATCATCCTCTCAAAAGTATCATTTAAAGTTTTGGACACAGATTTGATTGACAGGGGAGAGGGTGTAGACTAAGTAAAGAGCTTGGGCAAAATTTTCAGACTACTGGCACTTAAGGAGCAAGCAGATGAAAACAATACTGTGGAAAATATGATTTGCCAATTTCTGACTCTGTAAACAAAGCTGGTTGTCTTAGGTTCATGCTTCAGAGTAAGACAGGTTACATTACTTGTACCTTCTAACCTCCTTTTATATTTGCCTTATTACTTCTTATATCATTGCTGAAATATCAGTCCATGATTAGGTCTATTGTGGAAAGACTTCCTTGAATATTAGAATGTGTATTCCATGCCCTTTCTTAAGATCTCTATGTTAACACCTGTAATCCTAAACTTATCACACTGTATCGTAATCAACTATTTGTGTTTTTGCATTTCTTCACAAGATTGAGAGGCTTAAGAGTTGATCTTGTGCATCCTTATCTTCAGAATATCAGCAGAGTCAAGCACGTAGTATGTGTTCAAATGTTCTGTGAATGAATTAAAAAATATTATATTTCTCATCGTATTACTTCCTGTGGATATCACCTCAGCTCTTTGTTTCACCTTCTTCTATTGGCTTCCATTCCTCATAAAAACAGCCAGTTTGAACTCTGTTCTCTAGTCAGCTCCCTCGGGAAAGGGAAAGAGTTGATGTTGCGCTTTGTCATGGCTTCAATCTTTCAACCAAAAATCCTACTGAGCTTCTCCTGATCCTAGCCAACCCCAACATAGGCCAGTCTGATGCTATCAAATTCAAACCAATGCCTTTTGTACAGAAGGAAGATACAGCTCTTGGTAACCTTAATCTTGTGACTATTGCTTTACCAAGTTGGCCCCTGCAAAGGACAACTATCTTATGAGTGAGAAGTTAATGATAGTAAAGGTTAAATTAACTGAGAACCCCTCTCATGCTATTTATAAATTATCTAGATGGGAGAGGCTGGCACCCAAACACTTTGCCTCCCTAGAGGTCACCAAAGGTCCTTAAGTGGTCAGCTGAGATTTTTGATAGCCCTTCATCCAAATGACACCATTTATTAGCAAACATTTGCCTGTAGAATTCTACTATGGTTAAGGACAGTTCTAGAAGAACTAAGGAACTGTTCTACCTGTGTTTGATCCATGTGTACTATAGGCAACACCATTGTGATGGACCTTAATTCAGTCTTGTCCTCTTCCTCCCAAGATTCCAATGACATAATAATGCAAAACGTTATTACTTAATAGGGCAGGCCCCTTCTTCTCACTCAGTGAGAAGAATTCAGACTAGCTGAAAAAATAAGTCATCTAAGTAGGCAAAGACTCAGATAATGACTTCATTGAATTAAATAATGAGGATTTTAAGAACAAATTGAATGTTCATTAGCAGTAAAAATGTTAAAAAATAGAATAAAAAGGAATTAAAAGTGTCCATTGGATATGGCAACCATGAAGCTGTTGGTGACTTTAGCAAGAGCAGTAAGGGTAAAACAAAACAGGATTAAGTCATAATTCAGAGGGTTGAAGAATAAATTAGAAGTTGGAATGCAGAAGTGACAAGGGAAATGCTACTTTCAAGAGTAGCATTTAATGGAGATAGGAAGGAGTTTAGAGGAAGCTAATTAAAAGAAGAAGTTTTTTTGTACTGTTCATCTTTTCATTTTTAAGCGAGTATAAGCTAGCTATTTTTAAAGACTGGAGGGAAGAAGTGGAGATATAGACATGATGGGACAATGAATGGAGCATATTTTTATGGCAAAGTAGCTGGAATACATTCAATGGCCCAAGCTCAGCTTGAAGGTGAGAAAAGGATGAGAATGGACTCAGGAAAGCTGGTAAGTGAAAAGCAGGAAGCTGATGGGGTCAACATTTAATGGCCTCTGTTATCTCTCTGAAGGACAAGATGAGGTTACCTTCTGAGAGTGATGAAGACAAGAATAAGGTAGAACACCTTGAAGGGAATGAGGAAAACTTAGAATGAAAGAGGAACTTGACCAAATGTCAAAGTTCAGATTTTTCATTTACCTTCTTCACTAGACACATGAGCATAATTCAGCAATACTATTTCAATTTTACATTGAGGAAAAAATATACAGAGAGTTTTAAGAACAAAATATTTTGTTAACCTTCAATGCTTGAATCACAGTTGGAAGAAACAAAAGACAACTCAACTTCTATCTAGAAGTACCTACAGGATACTCATCCAGTTTAGATCTTCCAGAGTTTATTTTGAAAGTAAATATTCACTACTATAAATATCAGGATTTTATTTAAACCACATGAAGTCTCGAAAATGTGAGGACGACCCTGCTGCCATGGATAAAATTCTAGAAGCTTTATGTTTGTTACTCGTGGTCAAGAATCAAACATGTTCTTTTCCATCCATCTGCTCCTTTCTTTCAAGCTACTCACAGTCCCCAGGGTGTTGAGCTCTTTTGGAAAGTTAGTATTTACTGGTTAGGCTGCTCTTCCTCCCCTGCATTCAGGGTTCATGGTGTACTCACATGAAGCAATGAATTCCCTTTCAAGCAGTTTACCGTGAAAGTATCACAGTTAAATTAAACTGAGATTTTAGTGACCTTTCCTATTTTTTTGTGTGCGTCTGACAGAATAAAGGTCTAAGAATGTTCAGAAGATGAGCTGGATGTGGATGAAAAGATACAGACTGAGTGTGTCAAAGTTTCCATTAGGAAAACAGAAGGTTTCTTGCCAAATAGAAACACGCAGAAAGAATGTTCACTGCATTTTCACCCCTCCCCTCTCACTGCTGCCTCAGACTGTTGCCAACTCCATTTACTAACTCTATAAGAGTGTATCTGAAACAATATCGCAAAACTAAAGGAAGAGTAAGAAGAATCCCAAGCAAAGCACTTTGTCGAATCAAGTGTTTGATGTTCATCTCAAACATAGTCTTCTGACTTCGGTCTAGCTGGCCTCCTCTCCAGTCTCTTCATCATCAGAGTCTTCTAGGGAGAAGAATCTGTCTCAAGCCCCCTGAACATACGGGGTCTCTCATGTTATGCCTTTGCTCACGCTGTTTCTACTACTTAGAATACTTTGTTCACCTGAAAGATTCAGCTCATTCCTTAAAATCTTGCCCAGACCATCCTTCCTGTGCTTTGTGAAACCTTGCTTAACGCTTCCTCTCTCCTCACCTGCCAATCTGTTCCCTACCATCTTGAACAGTCTGGTCAGTGCAAATCACCCCTTCCTTTGTATTTGTGTAGCATTTTGCTTAAGGTTATTATAACTCGATACAGTATTGTGCCACTCTTACTTGTTCATACTGTATTTACCTCCTTCACTAGGTAGTCTGCCCCTCATGGGAGAAGGTTGCATTTTACTCATAGTTATACCCCCAGTGTCTAGAATAATGTCTTGCTTAGAGTTTGTGATTGCTAAATGCTTCTGAAGGAATAGATAATAATCTACCTAACATGTACCAGACAAGCCTTTACATGTATATATCTCTTTGTGGTTGGTATCCACTATCTCAGTAAATACTACAGTACTTTGAAAACTCCACCTCACCTTTTAGATATTCTCTATATTACTTCCTGAAAGGGTCACCTGGAGGGGTAAGCATGTCCCTTGGACTGCTTAGTCCCACATTAGTGTGTTGCCATTCAGCCCAGGTCCTCCTGTACATGGCATTTATGTTAAGGATACATAACTCAAAGTGAGGTAATTATTTGGTTCCGATTGCAGAATCCATTGATTATTGTAGATCAGCTCTTGCTGTCCAACTGAATTATCTGTCTAGATTGAAATATTGGAATGATCAAATTGATTGGATGGATATCAAGTGTCTGCTTTATATTGACCTGTATGGATTGTTTCAGTGGGCCAAGGGAACACACCACCCAGAACATCTATATTCTTGACACATGATTGTTTATTATACAGTTTCACATTTTTAGTTAAAATGTTTGTGGGGTGGGAACAGTCTTTTATCAAACAAGAATTATTGCCATGCTGTCAGATGAAATTTAGCTATTCCTTGCAAACATAGCCCATAGACAGGAGGTCTGTATAAGAGAACCCATGGCTGCAGAGAATGAATAAACCACATTTTGATTTGGCAATTCCAAAACCTTCAAACCAGCTATTTTGATTATGTTATCCAGCTTTCCATTGTTTCTCTTATTTAGGAAAAATAATTTAAAAGTGAAAAGAGACTATTTTTGTGGTTTAAAAAAATTTTTTTTGACTATGTAGCATGAGTTTCTTTGAGACAATGACTCAGACATTCACATGGATAAAGGCAATTTCTTTTTTTTCGGTAATTTTTTATTTTAAAGATGTGGGATATAATAATACAGGGTTAGGTATAAAAGTGTTCATTATGTAGGTACCCTTGTTGATGAGGTATGTCCCTTTCCCCTGGCAGTTTCCCAATACTCCCAATCCCTTTCTTATAGTATTGTGATAATTGTTCAAGGTCCACTTATGAGTGAGAACATGTGGTACTCAGTTCTTTGTTTCTGTGATAGATCAGTCAGTATTATAGACTCTAAGTCCATCCAAGTTGCTGTAAAGTTCATAATTTTGTCCTTCTTTATGGCTGCATAATATTCCCTCATGCATATATAACACATTTTTTTATCCAGTCCTCTTTCACTGGACAGCACAGTTGATTCCATGTTTTTGCTATTGTGAATAGTGCTGCAATAAACATGCACGTGCAGGTATCTTTTTCATAGATTGATTTGAGTTCCTCCAGGTATATTCCCAGTAGGGGGACTGTGGGGTCATATGGAAGGTCAATTTTTAGATCTTTTAGGAATCACCACACTGTTTTTCACAGAGGTTGTACTAGTTTACGCTCCCACCAACAGTGTATTCCCTTTTCCCTGCGTCCTCTTCAGCATCTGTTATTTTTCAAATTATTGATGATGGTCATCCTGACTGGAGTTAGGTGATATCTCATATCTCAGTGTGGTTTTAATTTACATTTCTTTGATAACTAGTGAGGCTGAACATTTTTTCATGTATCTGTTGGCTGCTTATATGTCTTCTTTTGAGAAATGTTTATTCACATCTTTTACCCATAGGTTACACAAAATTGGGTATGATTAAGTTGGACAACAAGAATGAAGTTAATTTGCTGGGGACCGATATCCAAATTATAGGTATCAAAGAACTTTGAAAGAATCAAAGACCAAGAGTTCCTTTTATGCAATGACTATTCTTACAAATAGTTTAGAACTCTTGGGTGTAATATCTTACCTGACACAAACATATGCCATCTCCAAGTGGCTTGCCGTCTTCTACTTATTGCCACCTTGACTTTTCCCTTGGGTTCTAAAAACTCGAGGCAAAAAATAGAATTTTAAAAGCTTTTATTTGCCTGTTACAATGCAGTTTCTTGTCTTCCCTGGTTCTCATTTGTCACCTCTCACCCAACTCAAACTGTCATTTGGAAAAGCAAAATAAATGCCACGAAAAGAGTATATTGCATTTCTGTAAAACTTATCTTTTTTGTAAGCCCCTTGTAATGTAGTAGGCCATGCCTTATTTTTATGGTTATAATAATTGTGTGAAACTCTATGAAAGTATCTTTAATACAACATTGCAATTAGAAGGACTTATTTTCCTAGTAAGGGTGTAAGAAGGGAAAGAAACCCTTGACCACACCATGTCTACTAAGAATGCAACAGAGCAGTAGCAGCTGGTCTTTATTTTGAAGCAGAAGTCCATTTACTAGTCATCCCCTCCCATCAGTTTGTCACCATGCTGAGTAAATACTGCAGTAGTAAGTGTGACTGTTTTTTATTACTTCTCCTGTTGTGTGGCTAACATCATAATATTTTTGTTTTCTGCAGGCATGAAACCAGATTTAAACAACGTATGCTGGAACTGACGGACACAAACAACATTGCCTACTTATTTCTCTCAGCTGCCAACAGATGGTTGGAGGTCAGGACGGTACGTTCATTTCATGATTTCGAAATGGAAACCAAATAGAGAAGAAGCCTGCTGCAAAGAAGGAGACAGTTGTAAAAATTAGTCTTCCACTGAGACTCAGCACTAGTCCAGCACTTTCCGAACTTTAAAATAGCTCAGGTTTGTTTATGTTACAGATAAAATTTGTCATAATGTTTTAGCTAATGACAAGACAAATAGCCCAAAAAGCAAAAATTCGTTTTGTGCTCATTAGTCTCTAGATTACATAAGTTAATGGAATGGCAAATATTTGTGTAACTTCAATTTTTTTTAAGAGCACATTTAAAAAGTGAACAGAAGTGCTCATTTCCATCACTGAGCTGGACAGGCTTGGAAATATGGCAATTTTCTATGTTTTAAGTCAGTGGAGGGTCATGTCGGCACAAAATGTAAAAAAAAAAAAAAAAAAAAGGCATAAGCCTTGGCATCACAGACTTGGTCTAGCAAGTTAATTTATTTGAGCCCCCAGTTCCTCATCTATAAAATAAGACAAGAATATGTACCTCATAAGAATATTAGGATTAAAAATAACACAAATCCCCTACACAATGACTGGCAAATGCATTCAAGAAATGTCTTTTGAGAGCATGGGTAAATGAATAAATGAATAGAAACAGTACCTACCCTGTAAGTGGTACATAAGCCAATCAGGGGAAATGTGAAATAGAAGAGACAGACATTCCAGAAGGGGAGGGATTTGCAGTCCATGTAATCTGCAGCATGAATAAAATAATTTAGTGGTAATGGTGAGTTGATTGTAGTCTTTTAAACGGTTATCTGTCAGTTTTGAAAAGAAAAAGATTTGTCTGTACTATTGGAAAAAAGCTTATCCCTACTGGTTACGCCTCTCTACCATATGCAGACTTTCTTTCAAAACTCAACAGACTAGAGAAGGATGACGGTAGTGAATCTGATAAGGTTGAAGTGAAGGAGTCCAGGTTAAAGTCTGAGTCATTGATTGACGGAGACAGACTGATATAGAATCTTGGACACCCCGTGAGCTTTAGTTAATATGGTTTCTCACTAGTTTACAGAGAGTCTCTAGTGCTATATTAGTCATTATTTAGAAATTATTCAGCAACATAGCATGATTATTTTTCACAAATTTTTGATGGAAGCACTGGTTGTTAGTAAATTCCTTCCAGGTAGCTGTGAGTGTCAGAAAAAGACAGGGCAGAGTTTCTCAGGAATTAATTATAGGTAACAAAAAGGCAATTGAAATGTTGCTTAGGATTTATTACAAAATTAAAACTTGATTCTTTAGATCCTATTCAGACCACACCTTCTTGTTTTAAGCTTCTGGTTGCAGTGGGTTTTTTAATTTTCTGTTTTTCTCTAAAGAAAAAAATCATATCTGAATAATAGAATTAATGATAAAATATATTAATAAATGAAATGTCCCAGAATCATAAGGGAAAATGTTAGTAGTAACTTTTGCCTCTGATTTTTCTGAACTTGAACATTGAGTATGTCTTTCAGGGGGCAAGTGTGTTTGCTTTGGCCTTGAGGTGACTTTGACTCCTGTCTCTGCCCTTTAGCACTTACCATGCAGTCAGGTTAATGGATAAGACTGAACAAGAAACTTCAAGCAAGCCATATGCTCTGTTCTCATAGCCAGAAGACAAGATATCAGAGCCTTAAGACTGCCAAGAAAGGGAAGGTCAGGAAAAATTAGAACATAACTGCAGCCAAACTCAGAAAAGTTTAGTTTAGTAAGACTCACAGCCCAATACTTTAACCCCCATGTGGAATAGTAATTAACCTACCTGAATATAAAAGAATTCTGGTTCCACCTGCAGAAAACCAAAGAAAATACTGACACTTTAAGCTGGAAGGACAGAATCTGTTACTCATTTTGTTGCTTTATAATACATT
This sequence comes from Carlito syrichta, assembly GCF_000164805.1. Lineage (NCBI taxonomy): Eukaryota > Metazoa > Chordata > Mammalia > Primates > Tarsiidae > Carlito > Carlito syrichta. Next base: position 775,250 of record NW_007252905.1, on the reverse strand, counting down.
TGTTATTATGTCTTCTGTTTGCTTTCTGTGTGCTATAATTCTTCCAAGATTTACTATCTAGTCTCATGACTAGATCTCTCCCTTAAAAGTTAATACAAAAAAAAAAAATACAAAAAAATGAAGCTGTTGCCTTTATTTCTGACTTCTGCTGACAGAAGTCAGAGTTCAAGGTCCTTTGTGTATGATTTGTCTCCATTTATCGTGTTTATGTGTCAGTAAGTTTATATGTCTAAGCATGTACACACACACACACACACACACACACACACACACACACACACACACACCCCTTCAGACAATTCCAGCAATCTATTGTGAGATCTGTCAGATTCACTCCCATTCTGTTTTCCTGAGTACACTGAGGGTTTGTATTAGAACTGGGCTTTTTTTTTTTTTTTTTTTTTTTTGTGAGTTGGAGTCTCACTCTGTCACCTAGGCTGGAGTACAGGGGCACGCTAACGGCCCCCCTAGTGTCAACCTGCTGGGCTCCAGCAATCCTTCCATCTCAGCCATCCAGGTAGCCTGAACTACAGGTGCATGCTACCACGTCCAGTTAATTTTTGATTTATTGTCAAGACGAGGTCTAGCCAAGTTGCCCAGGCTGGTCTCGAATTCGTGGGCTCAGGCAATCCACTGCCCTGGCCTCCCAAAGTGCTGGGATTACAGGCTGAGCCACCAAGCCCAGCCAAAATTGGGCATATTTAAATATAAATGTTTGGCCAGTTGTGGTAGCTCACATTTGTAATCCTAGCACTTTGGGAAGCAGAAGCGAGAAAATCGCTTAAGTCTAGGAATTAGAGACCATCCTGGGCAATAGCGAGACAGACCTCATCTCTAAAAAAATAAAATACAAAAATTACCTGGAAGTGGTGGTACACACTTGTAGTTTCAGCTACTCTGGAGGCTGAGATGGAAGGATCACCTGAGTCCAGGAAGTCAAGGCTGTGGTGCCTTTCAGCCTAAGAGAGTGAGACTGCAACTCAAAAATAATAATATTAATAATAATAATATATATGTATGTATATATATCCAAGAACATATACCACAGTAGGAATATTAAATAAATTGAGTAGTTACTTCTATTGGGAAATAAACTTTTCTCCCAAGTGTGTACATATAAAAAGGATGTTATTACTACTGCACTTTGGTGGATATGTTCTGGAGACATAATTTTAACTTCAAATAACCGGGTCTTGTGTCAGAAATATTAATGTTCAGATACAGGACCTTGGAGACTAGGGTGTGAACTGTTATCTGAATTTCACAGCTGGACATATTCTGCCTTGTAAGTTATTTAAAAAAATAAATAATGAAAACTTCTATCTGGCCAGGTACATCTGCATTGCATAGACCTTATTTATACCATCTGCCCAACCCCCTCTTTTGCCTATCTGTTGTCATAGTATTCAGTAACTTAGCGTAAATATCTGCTTCTAGCAAATATTCCTAGAATTCCCAGAGCAGAAACACAACTAAAATGGTATAAAGAAAGTCACTGCATTGAGCACAAACTAGAAGAGGCAAGCAGAATTTCCTGACACAGGTTTCGCCAACTCTAATTATGAATTAGAATGCATGGCTAAGAGCCTTAGTAGAAAGAGGAGGAAACTTGATATTATAGCTTTCTGGGACTATTTTCCCCTTTCCTTTCTCTCCATTCCTAGTTTTAGCTTTCCAAAGTGAAGCCACTACTACTGACAAAAAAATCCCAAGGAAAAGGAAAGGAGATAGGGAAACCAGAGTCAAAAAACACCTTTTGTCAAATTTGGGAAAGTTTCTGAGTCCCATCCAATTTTTGTTGTCTTTTCTTTTTGTAAGTATATGACTTTCACTACTTTTTCCATTCATGTAGAATAAAGACGATCATTATTTATCCCCTTTCTCTGAGTACCTAGTTTTTTCTATGAAAGATTTAGTCTTGCCCACCATGTTCATTTCATACTCATTTTGAATTGGAAAATAAAAGACTATACACATTTAATTTTTTTTTTAAGGACAAGAGTCTAAGGGAATAAAATAATTTGGCCTGTAGAAAAGTAGCTAGACTGTGGCCACCCTGGCTGCTTTGGCAGCAGAGGGAACTGTTTTTCCTCTGGGTGCCAAGTGAAGCCGGCCATAGTTGTGTGCAATGTGTCACTGTAGCCTAACCTTTGAATGCTGCTTACGTTCTTTTGTTCAGCCCAGTGTTTTCTTTTCATCCCTCTGCACTAAACAATTCCAGTTCTTTGGCATTGGTGTTTCCAGTTGCGAAAATTGTGTAACTCTATCTAAAGGCTGTCTCTCCAAGGCTTTGTCTTGCTGTGTGGTGAAAGGATAAAAGAAAATTCACATCAGGAAGCCAAAAAGAAAAAAAAAAAAAAAGAAAAGAAAAGTTGTTAGAGTCAACAGGCTAAAGTGAGAGCAGTTGTCAGAGTGAGCTTGCACAATAGCCTATTTTGAAGCTAACACAGAGGTGTGTGTGTGTGTTGTGTGTGTGTGTGTGTTTTCATAATTCTATAATAGGCAGGTATGCACTGATCTGGTAATTTGGAGACCCTAATATAGTCTCCCAGATACTTAGTGGTTCCGTAATGTACTCATGAACGTTCATGAAGGAAAGAGATGGTGCACTTTTCTGTTGTTACTATTTAAGGAACTGTTTTGTAGAGAATTGCAATTTTCATTATAACCCCACATATAGATAAATGTCATGGAATCACTAGAAATCTGACAAGACGTCTCTCTTTTGACTCAGAGATCAAAGGCTTTTCTTGAGAGGGGAGTGTTGAATTCACAAAATTGATAGAAGTAGAAATTTAGTACTGTACTGATAAAATGTCTTGTGTTTGGGCCCTCTTTTGAAAGTGGATAATTCATACATCTTTTAGCTTCTGTTTCCGAGTTGAAACTCTCATTTCATTGTATCATTTTAATGGAAGATGTTTTTTACTGAGTAGATTGGTTAGGATGCATAAGGCCATGGCAGTAGAATAAATGCCATTAGTTAGCCCTCAGTACAGGCTCTCCTGTCTATGAGTTATTCAGACCATCTGCTTCTCCTTTCTTAATTTATTGCCTTTAAGCCATTTTGCTATTTACATATTTGCAGAGGAATGGAAAGAGGAGGTAACTATAGGGTCACTTGTGGTTCACTGAACTTGTTAAGAAAATGAAGAACTACCATAAGTTTTTATGTTATCCTTTGATTTCACATTTCTGTACTTGAGAAAAGTGATTGGAATTCAGTGATTTTGCTATGAAATTTCTTGATAAACTTTGTACTCAAAGGAGTTTTGTCCCTTATGCAGATTAACATAAAATTCAGATCAAATGTCTCCAAAAAATGTACAATTCCTTGGGAAAAAAATAGTTTTCAGCAGTGGTAATAATCCAGGAGTGAGCTGGAAAGTATCTAGTTAGTATTATTAAAAGACAACATGAGCCAGGCTTGGTGACTCAGCCTGTAATCCCTCGCCTTTGGGAGGCTGAGGTGAGTGGATTGCCTGAGCCTGTGGGTTCGAGACCCACCTGGGCAACTTGGCGAGACCTCATCTCTACAATAAAAATGAAAAAATTAGCCGGGCGTGGTAACGCGCGCCTGTAGTTCCAGCTACTTGGAAGGCTGAGGTGGAAGGATCGCTGGAGCCCAGCAGATCGAGGCTGCGGTGGCCAGGAGCGGCCACTGCACTCCAGTCTGGGTGACAGTGAGACTCCAACTCAAAAAAAAAAAAGAGACAACATGAATTGCACTTTCTAAAAAAAGTATAAAAGAATATTTTTATAGCAAATGAAATAATTTTATTATAGATGCTAAACAACAGACATACTTGCTTTCAGGCTATCATATCTATTTTAATTTAATAGATTATAGCTTTTGAAGTGAGTTTAGTATCTGAAAATTTTGCTATAAAATGTTCCTTAAGAAAATGTATGTTCTTCTTTTGCTGAAGTGTCAAAGACATTATCTCTATAACGCTATTTTTATATATGAATTGAGCACATTTTAATTACTGAACTAATAATTAGCAGCATCTAATGATCATATTAAAAACTTTACAAGTAGTTTTGAAAATGTTAGTCATGTGAAAGAGACCCAGAAAATGTATATGAACTACAATTTATTGATCACTCTTCTTCCTTTTCTCCCTGCATCTGTTTTCACTTCTCTTTCTGGCTCTTTTCCCAGGATAAGACTACCTACATGTTACTAGAATCATCATTTTAATTCAATAGAAAACAGTTAAATTTGTTGTTTGATTGAATCTACCATTTCATTCTATATAGTGGATGAATTCAGGAGGCCAATATAGAATACAAAGATTTCAGTAGTGAGCTAAATTTAACACACAGAGAGAAACAGAGACCACAATATTTTGTATTTCTTGTATTATATTTATATTTACATTTGGCCTACTGTTTAATTTTCATTTATTTATACCCAGTAATCTTTGTTGTTTCAGTATCTCAGATGTAACCGTGTTCTATTCTAGTCCTATTCAGATCTGCTTTTTGTAAAGAACAGAGCAACACGGCATTTTATGAGTTTTTTTCCCGCAATTAAAATAGAATAAAATAATATAATAACTTGGAAGTGAATGATGAAGTTCATGTCCTAAGAAAGAGTGTATTTCACTTTTAAAAAGGAAAGACTCCCTAACACTTATGCATAGCAAAGCTTTTTAAAGAGATAGTCATACTACAATTCTAAATGAAGGATAAAAAGATCATAAAACTTGGTGCTGGATTTTCTATTTTATCAAAAATGCATCCTTATAATATCTTTACTTATTTAACTCTTAAAACCTGGAAATGAGATTGGTGGAGAATTGAATGATTCATATAAACCCTAAAATAAAAGTCATTAAAAAGTCCTAATTTAGAAGAATTTGGCTCATAGGCAAGTTCACTGAATGTTTTAAGAAGGGGTGAATTTATTCAGTCATAAGGAATTACTTTACCTTTACAATGTTCTTAGCATTATTCCTGTTGCTGGAGATAACAGTGGTAAAAATTCAGACAAAGAGTTCATCCTCAGGAAACTTAGATTCTAGTGAGAATAAATAACGTGTAAACAAATAGATCATTTTACATAGCTCTAAATGCTTTGAAGGAAATAAAACAGGACAATTGGATAGAGAACAGTCCAGGACTAGAGTCAGGAGCCAACAAAAGAAGACCTCTCTAAGGTGCCGATATTTGAATTGAACCTTAAATGATGAGAAGAAGTCAGATATCAGAAATCTGTGAACAAGCATTTCAGGCAGTCATCTGCAGAAGCAAAGTTGGTGTGTTTCTAAGAATGGGGGGGGGACCCCAACATGATTGGAGCAGAATAAAGGAACTGGAAAGGAATCTCAGATCTAAGGTCAGAGCAGGCAGGGTATGGAATCCAGACTTTATATCATATAAGGCACTGTAATCTATCTGATTTTGAATTTGTTATAAGTGTAACAAGAGGTAATGATAACTTGAAACAGAGAAGTTGTATTACCTGACTTGCACTTTTAAAATGATATGTGAATGAATGAATAAATGATTGAGGTTTTTCTTCCCGATGAAGTCAGTGGCAGGAAGCAGAGAACTGAAGTGAATTTTAAAAGTACCTTGAAGTCTTAAGGTATACATTACCTACAGATTTTTGTCAGAAACTGAATGACATATTTCTGAATATCCAGCCAGGAACACCTCGATGGACGTATCCCCTGGTACTTTCTTTCTGCAACTTATCAAAGAAGCTCTTTATGAGTCTTTTTTTAGAAAATATAATATGGAAATCATAAATGTAGAATATAACTTTGAAAGTATATGCAAGTGGGTTGAAAGGAATAACTTCATATTGCTACAAATATTTTAAAAGTTTAGGGGAGCACGTCAGTATTCTTCAGCCATAAAAGAGCAGCCCAGACTGGTTAGATTCTGCATCTACATAGTTACTGCTTCAAATAAAGGGGAAAAGGGGAAAAAATGTCAGATTGGGATGTGACAAGTTGTTAATAAATGGATGCATCAGAAGAAGCAATCAATCAAGTATTTACTACCTCTGTGGAATTTATTGCCTCAAAGTTTAAACTCCATGTGATTTTTTTCCTTTATTCTTTGTACAATCATGTGAATTAATATGGAATTAAATTTTAGTGCCTGCTTCAACCTTTGATGTTTTATGATGCATGCAAATTCTTAAGCTTGCTTCAAACAATTGAATATTATCCAGGGCGGGGAGATATCCTGATATATGGAAATGGGGAAATCTAACTGGTATTTAATGTTTTTATTTCTCTTTAAATCCATGCGAATTAGATTTCATCTCTTGTTTTCCAAAGAAGAAATTGAGTCTCATTTTTAATTGCATGCCTTGGCTCATTATCTAGTAATTGGCAAAGCCAGTGTTTGAACCTAGATTCTGGCTCCAAGGCTGGTATCACTGATTTCTCTGCAACAGTTTGATCTTTGGAACTGTTTTTTAAAAAATTCGGGAATTCATACATGTGAGCTCATTTGGGAAACTTTATTCTTTGACTTTAGCATGTTAAACATTCCATTACTGTCATGATGCCTTATATCTTATCATCTAGTTGCTGGCTGCTTTTTTTGAAGTATTAGAGATATAACTAGCTAGAGAAGGAGTTTACCAATGAGATGAAACTTGAGATAATTCTAGAAAGTACTCATGTCTGAAATTCTAGCTGCTTTTGGGACATGTAACAGATTAGCATGAGTAGTTTTTCAAATTCTTTTTTGAATGATAAGACAGAACTATATCTAAGAATGTTGAAAAATAGGAAAAGAAGGTGTTATAATAATAATATATAACAATAATATGTCCTTTGTTTCTCAGTTGAATTTTAGGCTGATCTTAATGATTTTTAAAAATAATATAAAAGAGTTTATAATTAAATCATGCACAATTCAGATACATTAATATATGTTTGTACTTCTAATATCTGAGCAATTCATAGCCCTTATACCTATTTACATGAAATCTGTAGATTTAATGTCCTAGACTCTTAGCCCAGATAGTTGACAAAAAGTTTAGATACAAATTTCAACAAATTAACAGGAGGCAAAGTTATGCAAGAGCCTCTCACTATAACACACAGAGGAGTTGATCACAATCCTAACATAAACTTTATGAAATCTAAAATCTAAGTTAGAAAAATCAGTTCCAAAAATAGTTGCTTGCCTGGCCACACAATGCAATAGATAGGGAAATACAAGGAAATCTTACATCTGATCCTGGCTGTGCCACCAATTGAAGCTTTACTCTGGCAATGTATTTAACTTATCTGAACCCATATCTTTATGTATACAATGAGAACGTTGCATCACTCTTTATTCCTGCCTTAATATTGTGAATTATCATTCTTTCACATCTTACGTATTCTCCCTTTGAAACTTAACAAGACACACATGGAATGATGTGTATTTTCTTAGTGATCATCTCTGAAAACTGATCAAGATCTTTGGTTAAGAACTTGCGAATACTCTGTTAACATTTTTTTCTTGCTCCTTTTAAGGATTATCTGGGAGCTTGCATTGTCCTCACTGCGTCTATTGCGTCCATTATTAAGTCGTCCAATTCTGGATTAGTGGGCCTGGGTCTTTTGTATGCACTTACAGTAAGTATGGATGAAAATATCTCTATTTTGTGAGTGTTGAAAGTTCTTTCCATAGTTATTATACACTCTTGTTCATGGACGTTAGAGGAGAAGTTAAAATTCCTAACAAGATGACATCTTGCAAACGATAATAGATTAGGGCTCAAAGTCCAGCATTTTTGAACAGTGTGTGCTCATTTCTGACATTGTGAACGAATTTTTTAAAACTTCTTGGATCTTGTTGCAAGAGCACCCCCACGGCTGCTTGGGGCCCCTGTCCTGAGTCATTCACAGCTAAAATGAATGTGAACATCTATGAGATAAATGCAAAGAGGAGTGTATACAACTATCCATGATACAGGGAAATCAGAGGAGTTTACAAAACAGTGACGCTTCAGGACCCTTGAAGGGAACAGATGCTATTCTTTGCTAATATATATCTTGGTGTTCTTTTTAATCTCCAGTATATGCGTTTTACCACACAATTTATGCTAACCGTCCAGGCTATTCTATCCCCAAATACCCAGCGATTTAGAAATTTCTTACTTTCATTTAAATGTATGAATTTTTTTATCATCTGACACAGATAACCAATTATTTGAATTGGGTTGTGAGAAACTTGGCTGACCTGGAGGTCCAGATGGGTGCAGTGAAGAAAGTGAACAGTTTCTTGACTATGGAATCAGAGAACTATGAAGGCACCATGGGTATATTTCTGAATATTATTTGCTTCACTTAAATATTTATTTTAAACAAATATTAGTTGTGTGTCAGGCACATTGTTGCTTTTGCTTTTGTTTTCCACTTCAGTATCCAGAGAACCTTCTCTCATCTTGTCTTTGCTTGATTATGTACACCTGAAGAGATATGACTGTTGAGGCCTGAAAAATCTTTGATAAAACCAGAGTCCAAATGGAATTATTTGATGATATCTAAATATAATTATAAAAATATGTGGGCTTTATTACATTAATCGCCAACCTAAACTATAAACTTGTATTTTCTTTCTCAAGATTTTAACTTAGATGTCAAGAAAGGTGAATCTTAAAACTGCTGACTGAGATATTCAGCTTTGTTAGACTAAAACTGGCAGGAAATTCAATACAGAGAACAGAGTATCTTTATTAAATGCAAATCTCAAGCTTAAAAGGTAATCCTTTACCTAAGTCCTTCAACTACAATCTAGCTTTTCAAGGATGAAATCCAGATAACTTGGCCAAGATCACTAAATGCTTCATTAGTCAACCCTTGCCTGCCTCCATTGTCTCATTTCTCATCATCCACCTGCACAACTTTTATTCTGGCCACACTAACTTGCTATGTTTTCTTTTTATCTTTGCTCTCTTCTCTATATATATTGGAAATAAATTTTCACATAGCTCATCCTCTTAGATTCTTCTTAGCCCCTGTCTCCTCTTGGAGTCCTACCGGACCTCTCAGGTCACCACCAGTTGTGCTCCCAGAGCACCGTGGATTTACCTCCATCATGTGGCTTTCTGTATAATACTGTAGATTCTGACCTACTGTGTGCTTCCCCAAGGACACGGCAAGCACCTCAAGACAGCACCTTGCATAGTACCTCTCACATTTTAAGCACCCAAATGTGTGATACCGAGCAAATAAATCAATTTACAAAGGAATTATCTCTATGCACCTTGAGTAGAATTGAGAAGCAAATGCTCCAAAAACATTGAAAAACTATTTTTAAAGTTCTTAGTCAAAAGGCATTTACTTTGAATGTGATTTAACTTTTTAAAAAAAACCTACCATTTGGATCAGTATTACTTTATATTTATAAAAAATTATATATTTATTTATTTACATATAAATGCACTTTACTTAAATACATGTTTCTTCTACATATGTCTCTACCTAATATTAATCTATCTATCTATCTATCTATCTATCTATCTATCTATCTATCTATCTATCTATTCCCCTACCTCATCTCCCAGATCCTTCTCAGGTTCCAGAACATTGGCCACAGGAAGGAGAGATCAAGATTCATGATCTGTGTGTCAGATATGAAAATAATCTGAAACCTGTTCTTAAACATGTCAAGGCTTACATTAAACCTGGGCAAAAGGTATGGAATTCACTGCTATTAAATTGTCTTATGCATAAAACCCCTGATGGAGCACACTCCTTTCCCAACTAAGTGATTCATTCTCACTGGACTCATATGGTATTCCCTACATGGTATTTGCATAAATGAAAAAAGTATAGAGGGGATCAGATTATGATACATATTCTCTAAGTCACATTGTCATTCATTAGTCTCCCATGACAATCAGAAAAGTCAACATTGGGATGTTTTAAAAAAAATTCTGGCTTCTGGCTTCTGGTCATGCCAGACATCCCCTTGGAAACTTTTGCATTCATAATAGCTGTATTCCCAAAATGATGACTTTTGGTTATTTTAAAAAGAACAAGTGTACAGGAAAAAATGGACTCATTCAACTTTTTTGTCATAAAACCATCACTGCTAAGATAAAATGGAATAGCTATTAGTCCGACAATATGCTAAGTGAAAAAAAAAAAAAAAAAAGCCATGAAAGAATAACAGCCACTCGTATGGAAATAAAAAATTAGAAGAGAATTATGGAGGATTTGGTAAGGACTCCATGTTTTTATCTTAATAATTAACTATAATGAAGATGTCTAAAAGGAAAATGATGATTGTAATGTAACTATTTAGATAGAATTATAGTTTTATGCCAATATCTTGTTTAAGTTAAAAATACTTTAGCTCACTTTCTGTCCTTTGAGTTCTTTTCTCTCTGAGTGACGGTTATTTTTTTAGGTGGGCATATGTGGTCGCACTGGCAGTGGGAAGTCATCTTTATCTCTGGCATTTTTCAGAATGGTTGATATATTTGATGGTGAGTTACTAACTAAATTTTTTTGTAGGCCATGTGGTGCTTTCCTTTAAAAAAACTTACATAATTCTGCAGAAATAAAAAGCAAATATTAGTAAGGACTTTGCATCTTACATGTGGTTCAGGGCTTGTATTACAAATAAACAGCTCAGAAGCAAAGAAAGAACATGGAATTGAGGAAATTAAATGATTAGCCCTAACTCATGTCTAAAAATTATTACTAAAGATCGCTAATAAACAGATAAAATGAAAACAAGGCCACCCACTTCGAATAGCAGTAGAAAAAGGTGGTATTTTGAGATAAAGAAACAAGGAGTAAGACTGCCCTGCTTCTCTCAAACTAAAAATGTATCTCTTTCCATCAAAGGAAAAAATTACAAGAAGACAAGTAATCTGCATTTTTAATTTTGGTGCATGACTCATACTATCTTCTACTTAATTACTTTGTTTAAAGGCATTGAATATTTTGTGAAGAGATCACCTTTGTTGTAAAGTGCCAAACTTGTGATAACAATACAAAAAAATATTTATTCATTCACCAAATTATTAATAATATGATAAAGAAGAAAATAGAAGTAATTTAACCTTTGTTTTAGAAAAAAAGTCATATTATTTAGTCTAAATGGCCTATAAATAGCGTCCCACCCCATGAGCCATCTTGCATGAAAGGGGATCCAATAATGAACTTGTCTACCAGCTTGAGGAATTGTTTACTATAATTATCTGTAATGATTATGATGGTGATTATAGTCATTTGCATGTTTATTGTACTTGACAGTTTATATTTTTGAATTTAATCTACACAACAGCTCTGTGAGTTAAAGAGGTAAGAACAACAAAGATGAAATACAGATGATAAAATTTATTTGGAGTTTAGATTCAGGAACAGGGTAAGCATCTATCACCGAATCAGAAGCTTGCTTTATCCATGGCTAGTGATAATGCACAGATACTTGAAGGACTTTCTGTTTGATATGCAATATAAGGCAATTACATGATCCCCCAGACAGCTGACTGACACTTTTCATTTAAAGACTGTGGTTATGACTGATCATATTAAGTTAGCCTGATCTTCATGAGTCCAGAAATGTGATTTCAGGTCCCATGTGAGCTATCAATGGCTTATTCTCTTTTTAATAGAATGAAGGAAATAAGATCTTAATAGACTTTAACAGATAATTTATTATCCCCCAAAACAGTTTAAGCTAATTGCCTCTGTCTGCTCTTGAAAGAACTATATCTGCCATTCTGAGCCTGACATGCTTATCTCATAGCACAAAAGTGATAGATAAAATAAATCTATGAGTGTGAGGAAGGAACATCAAGATTCAATAGGTCTCTGAAAGTTCACATAGAGAAATTTATTAAAATTTGATATCCATGTCATAAAATTTTATTTTTTAATTTGTAATGCATCGTATTAGTCAGTCAATACAGGAATGAATGACAGACAGATCCTTTCTTCAGGTAGTTTATGGTCTCGTTGGGGAACAGCAAGAAAAAAGGCAAGTAAATGTATACAGAATGTTGGATTCTGATAAATCCCATGAAGAAAAATAAAGCAGAGAAGGAAATTAAAGGAATACTAGAAGGGAGAGTACCCACTAAGGAATACAAAGTACTTTTGATTCATAAGACTACAGAAACAGAATAAAAATTCTAAATTCCTTTAGGAGAAATACATAAGAAAGACAAGCTATCACCAAAAATGTATAAACACATAATGATATTTTTAATATTTACATAGAAAGCTTTATCTTCTGAATTTCAACTCTGAACTAGGAAAAACTTTTTTTTTTGTAAACAAACATTATTTTACTTGTGATTTTACTACATGACTGTAATTTTTGTTTCCCCTTAACAGGAAAGATTGTCATTGATGGGATAGACATTTCTAAACTGCCACTACACACACTCCGATCTAGACTTTCAATCATTCTACAGGATCCAATACTCTTCAGTGGGTCTATTAGGTAGGTAACATATTCAGCAAGCGTTCATGTGCCTCAGGATTTATCCCTTGGTTTACAGGAAGGATATACTCTGAGAGCTGTTTTTCAGCGGTAAATGTGAAATAACATTCTCAAGATAATAAAATCAAACATGCTGTCAAGCAATTGGGACTGAGAAACCCTGTAGTTGCTCAGTTAGCCTATAGAAGACAACTCCTTATGTTTACAGATCTTCTTCTCTTTCAGTTTGGCCCCATAAAAGCCACTTTTTCCTCTATGCTCAAAAGTAGTGGTTTTTGTCAGACATTTCTGAGCTGTTCTACGCTCCTGTTGTCTTACTAAATTTGTATGTCTGTCCTGGCCTTAGCACATATTCTGAGTTTAGTTAATTCCTTTACCCAATTTTCCATCAACTTTACTTTTGGTCAAAATTTCTTTGAACAAGCTGTTACAATCTTCTTTATGCCTGGTTCATGGTTTCCCAAACCAAAAAAAAAAAGAGTGGTATCTACCATCTGCTAGATGCTTTAAATATATTATTTGATTAAATTCTCAAAACATTGCTTTAGGAAACATATTATCCCCACTTCACAGATGAGAATTTTGAAATTCAGAAAAGGTGTAACTTAACCCAAGTCCATACATTCAGTAAGTGATAGAACTGTTATTTCCAACTAAAGTTTGTTTGATTCCAAAGTCCACATTGGTATCATCCCCCAGGTCACATCTCTCATTCCATCCATCTTTTGTTCTACCTTGCTCCCCTTCTCTAACTACTTAATTACAAAGAAGTGTTTGCCACCTCTTTTACTAATTACTCATTATATTGAAGAGAAAATGCAGGTCAGATTGCTCAATATTCAGTTGTAATACTACTCTACTTAGTAAAGTTCTTAAGGTATCTAGTTATTTAGTAATGCCATAGTGAATTTATATATCCTAATATACTTATTATGAATACTACTATCCTGGTTGGTGCAGCACAGCTTATCTAAAATAGTGTTCTCATACAGATCTATGTATTTAGCATAAGTTCTGCAGAAATATTTTGCCAGACACTATTCAGTTTATATTAATCATAATATGAAATGGAAGGATCCACATAACAAAATTGATCATGTCATATCATGTGCATAAACTTAATATAATGCCATCCTCAAGACCATATTTTGATACCATTAAGATCATTTATCTGTTCATTCATTCACTCAAGTGTGAATTCAGTGCCCGCTCTATCCTGAGCACTCTTCTAGGTGCTGAATATGTAGCAGTAACCAAACAAATGAAACTACGTGTCAAGGGAGGAAAAGCGATATGCATATACATATAAACACTTTTCTATTTTCAGGTATTGACTAATTAACTGATATTTTCCCCTACAGATTTAATTTAGATCCAGAGTGCAAATGCACAGATGACAGACTCTGGGAAGCTCTAGAAATCGCTCAGTTGAAGAACATGGTCAAATCTCTTCCAGGAGGACTAGGTATATTTTCTAAATAGTACATTTATTTATATATACAATTAATTTTACTTATCTCTATCTACATTATATGCTACAATCACATACTTCCAGTGTTAAATCGTCTTATATTTAATATAATCACCTAAGGGTCACTAGGACATCTCAAAACCTAATGATTTTTGCATGGGTTACAAGAGGATGACCCTTATAACAAACTCTATTCTATGTGACCACTCCAAGTTGGTGGCTCAGCCTGTAATTCTAGCATTTTGGGAGGCCGAGCCAAATGGCTTGCCTGAGCCCATGGGTTTGAGACCAGTCCAGACAACTTGGTGAGACCTCATCTCTACAATCAATCAAAAATCAGCCAGGCATGGTAGTGCTTACCTGTAGTTCCCACTACTTGGAAGGCTGAGGTGGAAGGATTTGTGGAGCCCAGCAGGTCGACGCTGGGGTGGCCATGAGTGTGCCTTCTGCACTTCAGTCTGGATGATGGAGTGAGACTTCAATGCAAAAAAATATGTATATGTATTTCCATTAATACATTGATCTTTACTGTCTTCTCATAATTGGTGAATATAGATCACCTTAATCAGAATGTTTTCTTGTCATCATTCCTGCTTAGGTGACCCACATGAAATGGGGTCTCCCCTCAGGAAATGAATAAGAGAATTACAGAGACTGTTAGGTTTGATTCTTTGGCACCATATAGATGGAGGAGATTTCTGCATATTAGTAGCCATTTTTTTTCTTTGCTGCCAGAAGGGCATATTCCTTTTATTTATGTGATGTAATTTTCTTAATGTTTGAAGATATTATTTTGTAGTTCTTTGGTACAGTATCAGTTGTAAAAACTTTTGTAAAAAACAAAACCTGTACCCAATCTCTGATAAAAATCTAATCTCAGAGATAGACAAATAAGTACTAAAAGAATGAAAGAATAAAGTGATTAATGAAACAATGGAGAATATATTTTATCATTAATTCATAAAAAGGAACATCTATAATTTTGAACTTTTGCCTTCTTAAGATCTGAACTCAGTTAAGAAAGCAATAGGAAGAATAATAGTTTGATGATACTCTATTTTTTAATACACAATATGTACTTGCCAAATTGTGTTGCTTTGGCATCTAGTTTTGGGGGGTTTTATTTGTTTGTTTTGAATCAGCTTACAGAATAAAACCAAACTTATTTGTTAGTTTCTTTGGAAAGAAAAGCCTGCTCAAAGCCACTATATTTTATTATTTTAATTAAGTTCCAAGGAGAAGGCATGACACAAACAAAAATTAAGACAGCATGTCTTTAAGAAAAGTTCTAGTGACCTTGCCAGTGTCAGATTGCAGGAGTAATTCCAGAATTATGGAAGAACTTTCCCATAACAATTTTTGATATGTTTTGTGGACAACCAAGTATGTCTACTTGATAAATTGATACATGTTTATAGAACTTTCTCTCTTGGCATTTAAAGATGCCTTGCCTCTCCTACCATTAATAGCTGGAAAGACAGGCAATTGCATCTTTGTAGTCCTCTTCACTAACATGAGAGCTACATGCACCTGCTTTGAATTCGGAGCATAATGTTTGGGTTATGGTACAGTGTAGGCAACAGGGGATTGTATGCAAATTATGTAACTGAACACTGCATTCATCATCTTTTTGTTTTCATCGTCTTAATAAAGATTATACCAGTTGTTTGATGAAAATCTGGTTCAGGCCAACTTTGGTGAAGAATATTCATCACCCCCAGCAGCCTCCTTACTTATTATGTAAATTAAAATTTGGAGAATAAATGCATAACTTCCAAGCATGAGAAATTATAAGACTTTGAGAATATAATCAATAGAAATCCCCCCCAGGAGACAATTAGAAAGTGTTTGGATTTAAAAAAAAAAAAATATTTTGGAAGCAGAATTTAGTACAGCTTATGAAATGTGAATGGAAACAGAAAAAGGATGATTTATCCACACAACAATGTTTTATTCTGCCACTATGTCAAATACCATGGTACAGATACACTGACAAACAAAAACAAGCCCTGTCCTTACCCACGTGGCGCTTACCATCTAGGGAACTGGAATTGGAGCTCCAAATGTTCTATCTCTTATCAAGCTGTACTACAGATTTGCTAGATGTGATATGAGTAAGCCATTTCATTGGTCTGGGCCTTAAATAATTATAGTATATGATCTCCAGAAAGAATTATATTAAATAATCTTCAAAGTTTTCCAGTCTTCAAAAATATTTAGCAGTATTTTATATCCTGCTATCAAGAGGTAGTTCACCATTTATTGTCATAAATAGGATGACCTAGGATCATCTTCGCATTCCCAAAGTAGAGTTCCTCTTTGCCTTTCCAGTACAAAATCCTTGCACCAGCACAAAGTGATATCCATCATGCTTTTAGATAGCATAATGTGTTTTTCAAAACTCTGCCCAAGAAAAATGTTACCCTTTAAAAAAAATGAAACCCTTGCTTCTTTCTCTGTTTTAGATGCAGTTGTCACTGAAGGTGGGGAGAATTTTAGCGTTGGACAGAGACAGCTATTTTGCCTTGCCAGGGCCTTTGTCCGTAAGAGCAGCATTCTTATTATGGATGAAGCAACAGCTTCTATAGACATGGCCACAGTGAGTGCACTACCTAAGTTTTTAAAATTGATGGGTTGGAGAAATTTGCATGGAAATTACGGTTTTTTTTTTGTTTTGTATTGGGTTCTAAAACTTCAGTACTATTGTTTCTTAATCATCTCAATATTAATCTTCTCAATCATCTCCTTGATCAACCGATGATAACACACTGAGAATAACTATAAATGAGACATGAGACATGACACATGCTTTAAAGACATTCCTATTACCAATAAAAATAAAATAAATTTGCCACAACTTTTTGATAAATTTTCAAAATAGCAAAAGCCCAGGGTGCTGTTGATGAGAGTACTGTATTATATTCAAGTATTATGCTATGGAAATTCTGAAATGCAATATGCAAATCTGTATTTAATAGAATCTACTGATAACAAAAACCAATAATTACTTCCTAAAGCAATCTGAAGAAGAAAGATTTTCTAGGTTTAATAAAGGCTAGAACTAATAATGACCTCTTCCATGTATTCACAGCAAAAATTCAGAAATTTTGCCTCATGAAAGAAATTATTTAAAAGTGTCAAATATGTCCAAGAAAAACCTATTTGTAAGAATGTGTTTGAGTAGGAAAAATGTCACATTAAACCACAAATTGTATGTGAACTAGCAATTAATGTTATTCTTTTGAAGCTTAACTTGATATTAAAAGTTTGGTATCTGGAAAGACAAAAAATAAAAATTAAAAAATAGCCACCCACAATCTCATGCCATTTTGTTTGCTGCACAATTGAGATTGTGTAAAACTACTCCCCAAAAATGAAACAGTTTCAAGATTGTGAAGAGCCAATTATATAGAGAGATGTTAATTTGACATCATTCTTTTCTGTTAAGTAAAACTAAATCAAAGTACCTATCCAAAGTTATATAGGCTTCTCAAGGTTAACATAAGCAGTAAAATAGTCTCTAATCAAGTCATTTCACTAAATAAGTATGAGTCATCAAAATTCGTATTATACTAAGGTTTTATTATATTGGGGAGTATTATAAGGATAATATTGGCTCAACAGAAAAAAGAGAGAGAAAATATTAGTTAAGTGACAGTAACCTCTTGATTAGAAAGAACTCCTTCACTTTAAGAAACTTAGGTAATCAAGTTTTCCTCTAGGAGAGAGGTGGAATCTCTCCCAGAACATCTTTTAAAGTATAATGACAGCAGCGGTCCGTGGTGGGAATAAAAACAGTTCCTGCCTAGAATGTTCTTTTACAGGTCAAAGTCCAAATTTTTGGCATGAATTTCAGTTTTCCCCTCTTCTGACTGAAAGGTTAACACCTTTTTAGGGTTTTTTAGTTTCAAATACATAATGCTTGTGGTATAACTCAAGTAAGCATTTTCTGTTCATTTGATTCATTTTCTTTGAGTTTCTAGGCAATAAATTTATCACTCGCTCCCAGCTGATCATTGAGTTTTACTTGCATTTTGAAGACACCTTCAGAATCCAACACGAGCCTTCTTATACTTTCCACAGAAGACTGAGGAGTGAGAGTGCTCACAAGGGATTGGGCAGAGTGAAATATTATTCTTGGGGGCAAAATATTATGGCAAGAGAAAGTAGTCCAGATAAAATTTACATTTTATTTGTTTCTTTTTTTGTCAGGAAAACATTTTGCAGAAAGTGGTAATGACAGCCTTTGCTGACCGTACTGTTGTTACAATAGCTGTAAGTATGGGAGACAGAGTTGATGTACTCCTCTTTTGTTTTTGTTCTAAGAACCTATTATTTTTAAGTTTGAGCAATTAAAATATTATGTTAAATTGTGTATTTATCTGCTAATGTTTTTGTATCTGTGCAAAAAAGAAAGAACTACAACTATGAATAGAAATCATTGTTCTTTTCCCTACTGTCTGCTCTACCTAATGCCTTGAAATTACAATGATAAGACATCCTAAATCTAAGGATTCCAGCAGCTCATGGAAACTCTGTATTCACTAGATATAGATAGTAGGTCATATGTAATAATTCTCTTTTCAATAATCTGATGGTCTTATGAGGAGTTTTGTAAACAAACTACTTAATTTTGTTTCCAATCATCTGTTTACAAAAAGAAGACAATGAGGTATCTCACAGTAATGACAGGTAATGTTTCTATTTTAAGTAACACCAATCAAACAGACGAAGTGATTAAATCTCTGTAACTCATGTTATAGTTTACTTAAAATAGGCCGTGGTTTTTTGTCTTCCCTTCTGCCAACGGCTGGGTTCTTGCTCACACTTAGGCTTACTGCTTAACAAAAACTATTTTTAATGAATCACCTGGACATTTTTCCTCCTGCTGATTCTCTTCTCTTCTTTCCATTTTTCTCTCCAGCACCGTGTTTCTTCTATTATGGATGCAGGCCTTGTTCTAGTTTTTTCTGAGGGTATTTTAGTGGAGTGTGATACTGTTCCAAACTTGCTTGCTCTCAAGAATGGCCTCTTTTCCACTTTGGTGATAACCAACAAGTAGACCATCTTGATCTACTCTGCCAAGTCTCTCCTTCTCTGGTAGTTACCTTAGCAGTCTCCCCTCAGTAAGACAAGGATAATGCTATGATTAAAGGGGAGAAATGGGGTGAAAGAACTAACTGCCAGGTGTTATTACTAGATCGACTCAACCAAGTGCTTCAGTTATGCTCTGTACAAAATGGGCCACATGCATGAGTTTTCATATGTATATCTGCAAGGAATATTTTTGAAACCCAAGGATCAGCTTTACCTCTATCCTGAGGACCAGTTTCATTATTCCCTGGGGATGCTCTGTAAGCATCTTTTAAAAATACCATAACTTTTCATACCTGCCCCGAAGAATGCATTGTTTAGTTTAAATAAATGCTTAAGTGTAACTGTTGAGAAATGAGAGTTGTATGCGAGGTATTTGCTATGCTTCCATTTTTGTGAATGATGCATGGGAGAAAGAGAACCATTTGAAGTGCGACATTTTCAAGATGACAGGAAATCATTCCTCATCTGGGCTCACTTTCAGCAAATTTTGACTAAGTACGGAAAAACCCACTTTCTCTCATTTTCCCAATGAACTCTGTGGTTTCACTGCCTTGGAGGAGAGTCTCCTGATTGACTCGATCATACTAAAATGTAAATGATTTAAAATAGTCCTCTAATATATGTAAACACTTTATTAGTAGAAAAGGTAGGGATGTATTTAGGAAGAAAAAAATCTTCCTGTTGCCCCCTAAATGGATGGAAAGATGAGGAAAAAGCAGACCTTTGCCTACTCAAAAAACTGATTTTCTCTACTCTGCATGAAGCATGACATTGTTAGGTGGTTCCATGTAGTCTACATCTGGAAGATTACTTGAGCATGTTTGTATTTTTAACCAAAAAAGTATGGTTTGTTACCAGATTTTTGTTTGCCTACATTCACTGAATACTTTTCCATAGACTTATGTATCTTTCACCAGTTCTTCATTTCAAGACCTCTAATGTGAAGGTGACCACTAGGATACCTAGAATCCCCATTCCCATTCTCACCCCTAATGCACATTAGGCTGTCAGGGAGGAAGAATCACTGTTGGACTCTTCTGAGGACCAACTCCTCATAACAGGCTCATAAAAGAAAGAACATTATCACACTTGTGGTGCCCTCCTTATAGAATAATCCTCAGTTCTGCTAAGAATAACTATTTTTCCTTTCCTGTCTAAAAGTCTTGTTGCTTTGGTTAACTGCCACTGAAAATTGTGGAATATCTTAAAAAGATAACTTTATTCAGCTTCTAAAAGGAAGCACTCACATACCAAAATAGTCCATGGTATTTATTTATGAAAATTATTTATTCACTATTGATAAGATTAATTTCTCTGAAACATTTTTTAAAATGTCATCAACACTACCACAATTGACACCATACTTGGTCAAGAAAAAAAATAATTTGGTTTAATGGAATAGA
Organism: Carlito syrichta; assembly: GCF_000164805.1. NCBI lineage: Eukaryota > Metazoa > Chordata > Mammalia > Primates > Tarsiidae > Carlito > Carlito syrichta. The sequence continues at coordinate 754,853 of NW_007252905.1, read as the reverse complement.
CAGCAGCTATATTTATTTCTGTTAGATAAAATTTTTCAATGTTTTTATTTTAGAATACTGTGTTTATAGTATTACATTCATGGATTTAGAAGCCAAAATTTTTTAGGTATCTATGATATAGTTATTGAATAACTAATATTTTCTGGAGGGAAAATGCATAGGAGATATTAAATGGTTTGTTAAGTTTTTTTCTGAATGCATTGGTATGCAAATGGCTCTGGTCTTTTCTCAAAGATAAATATTATCCTCCAAAGTTTTTTAAATTCCTAAATATATATTGTTTGTTACCAGTATTCAGTGTAAGACAGTTGTTGAAAATAGTGGTGCATGTTCTAAGCTGGCCTCATTATCACACTCCATATTTGTCTTTCTTTTCCTTGCAAGTCATGAGTCACAACCATAACTGCTGACTTATCTGAACACATAAACATTAAGACTGTCTACATGGTCCAGGGCAGAATGTAGTCCATTGCCTCTCAGAATGGCTTTGGTTGAACTTTGGATGGTTAAAAGCACTTTGGAATACTGTGTCAGATAAATAGATGGTATTTCTAGGTTTAGAACTCTGGGCGGGAATTCCCATTAGCATATTAATGTTTTGACCTTCATGCTCCAGTTCCAGCAGGGTAGTACCTGGTCACATGTGGCTGTTGAGTACTTGAAATGTGGATAGCTCAAATTAAGAAGTGCTATAATTGTAAAATACATACTGGACTTCATAAACTTAGTACTAATAGAATATAAAGATTTTATGAATAATTTTTATAGTGTTACAGGCTAAAAGGAGGATATTTTGAAAAAGTTGGGCTAAAATATATTAAAATTGCTTTCACCTGTCTATTACTACTTTGAAAATGTAGCTCCCAGAAAATTTTAAATGATATATGGCTCAAACATTATATTTCTATTGGACAATGCTGAACTAACAAGGGTAGAGAAAGGGTCCACCACATAGATGTCTCCCTTCTAAGTCATAAAAATTTTTAAAAAGTAGTTGATGTTTATTATTTGCTTGCATGTATCAGACAAAGGGCTGAATTTTTTACATAGATTATCTCATTTGAACCTTACCACAATTCTCTGAAGCTAGCACTGTTCTTATCATAATTTTGCAGATGTGAAACTGGCTATACAAAGTTAAATATGTTGCTCAAGACTGCACAAGTAACAGGTGGTAAAGCCAAAATTACAAGCCTGGTTTAATTTCAGACCAGATACTCCTTCTGAACAAGTTAGATGGCAGGAGGGAATATCTCATATTTTGAAATTAATAAAGTAGGTTTTGATACTGGGTCTGCTACTTATTATCTATGTGCGCTTCTGATTTTGTTTTCTTTCTGTGAACCTCAGAGGTCTCCCCTATAAAGTGGAGAGAAATAACACCCACAGCTGAGGGATGTTTTGGTGATTCACAAGTGTGTGTGTGAAGCACTTAATGTATGGCATATGCTGTATGATTTGTAGCTTTTATAATTTTTAATTGCTAACACTAAAACCTCTCTCCAAAAGGTACCATGTGGAAAGAGAGAATGTGTGGGCAGCAGTAATCTGCAAAGACTAAGAGACTGCATGTCTACAGGCATGGATAATCCACTCGAATACCGCATGCCAGAATGGACCTCCCTATATTGTCTTCCCAAATTGAACTACTTTCCAGGATTCTCCAGATAGTGTATTAGGCCAAGGAATTAGTTGAATCTACATGAGAGATAATTGTTGAGCTAAAGTATAACCCAACGGGTTCATGATGGCCATTTTTAGCACTTAAGTATTTGACAAACATTTATTAGTTTACCTACACTTAAGTGTCCATGAAAATGACGGCACTGATATTATTAGTAATGCTCAAGTTAATACACCCATAGAAAACCAAGCCAAACTGAGATTTACTTATTCAAAGTATGTAAATAAATGATAATTTAAATAAGGAAGAAAGGGGGGGCTGTGCTTCCTACATCTCCTGTTAGATGCATGTCCCTCAATAAATAATAAAATATACATATTCCATTGCTTTGACTTGTACCCTGAAATTTGTAACTAATAAGGTGTATTTTTTTCACTCACAGCATCGGGTTCACACCATTCTGACGGCAGACCTGGTTATTGTGATGAAGCGAGGAAACATTTTAGAATATGACACTCCAGAAAGCCTCTTGGCTCAGGAAGATGGAGTATTTGCGTCTTTTGTTCGTGCAGACATGTGAAGGGGTATCATAAAATGACAATGTATTTAAAATACCACAGTCATAACCTACTTAATGAATCATGAGTATCGCCTTCATAAAATGGCATTTTAAACTTTTGCAGATTTTCACATAAGAAAAGAAGTTAACATTTCTTTTTTCCTGTTTTTTATACTGTTTTTCAGAATCCTACTGCTTAATATGTTCATTATTGATGTTTTTATGATCAAGCCACTCTGCCTTTAAGAATAGCAAGTTGTATTAAAACACATAAATTACTCTAAGTGGTAAATCAATAACTTATGTTTGCTTACAATTTTAATTCTGGCAAATATCTCTCAGGCATGGAAATTGCAATGAGTAAGTTTTATCATTATACTCTTATTTGTAAGAGTATATTTTGTGTTGTAAGAGAATAAAAGGACATGTTTTCTAATAAAACACTCAAATTAATTATCTACTTTAATAATAGTTGTATTCATTAACATTAGTAATACCAATTTTTTTAGCAGTCTTTTTTTCTCCTCTAAATTGTTTCCTGTCACCAAGAAGTTATCATATTTATAGTGGCTCTATAAAGCCAAAGTCTTAACTAGGAAGATAATGAAAAGAGTTTGGATATTTGAAAAACTATACTCAAGTTTCCTTTTTTTTTCCTGTGCAGTAAGAAGAAAATGCTTAAGATATCAAGCATAACATGACTTTTCCAGACTAAAGTTCAGAGTGATTAGGTTCAATTTTTCAATGATAGACAGCTAAGCTTGTTGTAGTTCAATTCATCATTAGCCCTAAAGTACCACATCAATCAAGATTTAAAGGTGCATAGGCAAGTGGACTCATTTCTCGCAGGAGTTTGGGGTGTGTGTGTATATGTGTGTGTGTGTGTGTGTGTGTGTGTGTGTGTAGTATATCTTAGCCATATGCTAATAATACTTCATATGAGCAGTGCAATGACAGGGTGGAAATATCTCACACTTTAGAGCTATACATATAAAACAAGTGTCTATTTCTAGTTGGAAAAGTTTATGCCCAATAGCGTCACACATGTATTCATTTGTTCCTGCTCTAGTTTTAGTGTGCATGTTTTTTGTATATATTTTATACCAAAAATGTCATTTTTATTTTAATTTGCATGTAAAGAGTGTATCAAAATTGATGGAATATTGTGTCATGTTTTGCTTAAGTGAAAATTTATAAATTAAATATACCAAAAGTTACCTTCACTGTCATATGAGCAAACCACAGTTTATACAGTTCTGTGCCTGTGTGATATAAACATCATGTGTTTTCATCATGAGGATCCTCATGTATTGTAAGATTTTTGAAGTTGTGTAATTGATGCACAAGGAGAAATTATGTTGCCTTTCTGTAGTTCTTGTGTTCTATTTATTGTATTGTGTATTCTGTAATACTTGTAAATCTGTAATACTTGTGGATCCAGAATATGAGACTGCGTCTTCATCTAAATATAGAAGCCTAATAGTTACAAAAAATAAGTTCCACAGGAATAGACAAATATGGCCCAGGATATTTAGCTTAAATTGTCACCCTTTGTTGTATGTATAAAACTGCATTGGAAGAAGATAACCTTACTGTTTCCTGAAAGCTAAACAGAAAAGAACTGGTAACCATTAATTGGATCTTGAAAATATTTTCTAAAAATTCAACAGTCCTCTAAAATATTGCTGATGTGAAAATATTTTATAGTACTAAATAATGCTTGTTATGAAGTTCTAACTTGTTCCCAGAGAAATGGGTTTTTATGCAATGAAATAATCTCTTGATGATATTTTAAATTTACACTGCTATACAGCCAGCATCATGTTAGAAGCATATCTAAACTGAGAATCACATTTACTGTTCTTACTCCCACGTGGCTGCTGGTCCCTCTTAACTTTTAATTATTTAAGTTGAGTAAATGTTTACAAAACTAAATTGACTAAAGTCAAGGATAAAGTTTTTAATTAATCATTTATTACACTACATGTATTATCTATTGAATATAGAAATGTTTCATCTTGAAATAATTTTTACTACATACATATCTTATAAAAGATCAACTTACCAAATTAAATTTTACATTTATAAATCTTATTTAACCACACCAATTTTGGAAATTTTAACTCCTTAATAGTTATAAAAAGCATTAAATGCATAATGCTGTATATTAAAATAATAGGGTTACTTACATTATTGAAAAGATATTTCTTCCAAGGAATCATGTACAATCTATTTTTATATTATTACTTGCGATTCATTTAAAAGCCTACTTAGCTCTAGATTAGGTACCAGAAGACCCTTGCAAGTAATTGATGCCTGAGAACTGGGACCATGTCTTATTTATCTTTGTGCCTCTGGCACTGAATACATGTGCCTAGTTCACAATAGGTCCTAATAAATATAGTTGATTGATTCATTGATTAGTTTTACTGCTAGCCATGTGCTTATAGCTGTGGTTTATTCTCTTCCTTTTTCTGTGATATGTTTATTTTATTATTTATTCTCTACAATATATGAAATGTATTTATTCTCCACAATAAATGTGTTTATTCTTTACAATATATAAAAACATATTGGCTTGCTATTACATAATAAATTACTCTTTTTGTTTTCTCAATTAAAGAAGGTGATTATTCTTTCAATTATGATTCCATTGGTTATCAACCAGGTCTGATCAATATATATATATCAAAACCAGTTGCGAGGACAGTATCGGTCCCTGCTTTGATAATTTTGTCTCACAATTTCCAGAGTCATGCACCTCCTTACTTTTGTATATAGGTTCCAGAGACATTTCTATTAAATCGAACAATGATATTAATAAAATTTTTACATCTCTATTTAAATAGTTGACTTTTCTTTGAGTTTTATTGATCGTTTCTTATGTTTGTCTTTCAATATATCATGTATCATTTATTTTATAATGCATTTTTTGGAGTTCTGTCATATATAGTACTGTGCTAATTCCTTTATTGACTCATTATCCAAAGTTAAATGCAGTATTTTGATCTTAGCCTTTTAGTATAAGGAGTAATTGCCAAGAGGATATATCTTGTTACTTACATTTAATTGTTTTCTTCAGTAACCATGTACCATTTACATCAGATTGCCACAAGCATTAATACAATTCACCTGGATTAAAATCTCCAAAGAAAGAGCTTGCATTTCTAGCAAGTTTCTCCAAATGACATTCATATTTAACCAAGTTTGGGAATCACTAAACTATCTCAGTCATCTTACTAGTTTCTCTGTCTTAAGCATAACCTGGAGCCTTAAAACATTCAAGGTGATTTCCATCTGCTTCCTATCTTTGCTGATACTACTGTCTCCTGAATTGCTAAACTCTGTCATTGAGTGAACTGCCTTAGCTCATCATAAACGAAACATTGTTTAATGAGTTGAATCTCAGCTGAAAAGTTAGTAACAAGGACACTGATCAGTGTTTTGTAGTTTAATCAGCAACAAGTAATCTAAGGATAAAACTTTTTCATAAAGATGCAAAGCATTTCAAACATTAATAGTATGCACATGTGACCAGTTTGGTGCAGTGTTTCACAACTGATGTTTCACAAAATGGGAGAAAGATCAATTATTTGTGATGATTTTTTTCCTTTCCAACTTTATATTTTTTTTCTGTGAGTATCATCATTGTTGATACTGTGAAGGTTGATGCATTCTATATATCTAGTACCTGGGATTTAAATGATTTCTTTCTCTATGGACAGTAGCAAACTGTCCTTAGCCAGTCACACTATGGTCACTAGTTCCTATTCCTAAAATGACAAAATTCAAGGGTGTCATATCTGGCTAAATAAGCTAATTGGCTCCAAGAGGAATGCACTCTGTGACTTAGTGCCACCAGTCATCACAGACTATCTCCAATTATACACTCTACATTAATGAAAAAAAAACTTCATTTTTAGACCATTATTTTTGTTACTTAATCTGTCCTCTGTGTCAAATAACTAACTTGTTCATAAATGTGTCAACATTGATGCAAGTTTGAAGCAGTAGCTGAATGCTAATTTGTTCCCATTTTTCTCTGAGAGAATGGTTAAAATTTATGCTGTTTATGCACATTATCAGCCACTATTAAGTGAAAGACTATAGACCTTTAATATTATCAGATCCAAATAGATTTAGGCCAGCTCTTTCATATCTAGGTATTTGCTCTTTGACTCATAATTGTTTGGGCTTTGTTCTAACACAGTCAAGTAAAAAGTAATTTAAAACATTTTTCATCTCTTTCAGACACCCAAATGTTCATCAGTTCTTTGAATCTAGACATAAACCAAATTTCCAGCTATGTTAATCCATTAAAGTGTTCTGCTAACTTTATAAGTTACAGCCTATCCTCTAACACATGCATATACTCACATTTGACCTTTAGTTGCTGCCTTAAATAAGGATATAGTTGCTATGAATCTTTATGCCACATACTAAAACAATGCATAGATAACTCAAATACATATGGTTAGAATGGGTAACATAAAAAGAACTACTCTTATAATCATAATATTCCATAAATGTATCTTTGAGACCTAAATCACCTTAGGAAAAAAATTCACTGTTAGATCCAAAATGTGTTTCTAGTAATACATTTTTTTTTTTTAGCTACTTTTTAAGGTAACACTGGCAACACATTTCTAGGTTACAGTGAGCAGGCTCTTTTTAGTTCAATGAAGGGCTGATAATGATTGTCAAGAAAGTAGGGAACTAGGAAGGTGCATCTATAAAAGATGGTTGTCTCCCTATTAGAAGATGCTTCATGAAAAAGAAACTTTGTTTATTTCATCTTTCTTTGGTTAATTTGTAATTTCTTGAATATCTGCTCTGTATTCACCTTTAGCAACAAAGTATGATTCAAGGAGACTATTTGTCAGTGTAGCTACATAGTATATTAAAAATAGTATAAAATCTTAAGAAATAAATATATTTATTGTACTTGCTTTACAGATGAAGAACCTGAGGCTAGGACTTGAATGATTTATCCCAGTTTACTGATTTGAAGTCTGACTAACTCTAGAGACTGCATATTTAAACAACAAAGGGTAGGAGTGGAAAGATAGGGCTGGTATTAAGAGGATACATCTGGTCAGGTATGGTGGCTCAAGCCTGTAATCCCAAAACTTTGGGAGAGCAAAGTGAGGGGGTTGCCTGAGCCCACAGATTCAAGAACAGCCTGGGAAACTAGGCGAGACCTCATTTCTACAATAAATCAAAAAATTAGCCGGGCGTGGTAGGATGTGCCTGTGGTTCCAGCGACTTGGAAGGCTGAGGTGGAAGGATCGCCTGAGCCCAGCAGGTCGATTTTAGGATGGCTGTGAGCATGCCACTGTACTTCAACCTGGGCGACAAAGTGAGATTCCAACTCAAAAAAAAAAAAAAAAAAATCAGGCTCAAGGAATGTGAGGACTGGGACAAGTCTAGGGACCTCTTTAGGGACGGTCCCCTTCTTTATTCTATCTCTCTATCTATAGTTTTTCCTTTTTTTTTTCTGTTCCATTTTTATCTCTGCCTATTTTCTTACCTTTCACAAGAGCTTCATGAACCATTCTTGCCTCTGAGACTAAATCTTCTAGTCTCCAAGCCTACAAATATTTCCATTTGTCAGAAAATCTATTTCAAAGTATCAAGCACAGAATGTACTTTGGTCAGCTCATCTTTTTACCTTATAGATGACCAACTAACTTTGCATTACATCACTTTGGGTCAGGGTTCTACCTCTGATCTAAAAAGCTGTGGCCAGGTAGTATATGCCAATTAGATGTGATGTATTTTACTGAGAAGAACCTAACACAGTGTGGAGAGTGCCGAGGCAAACCCAAATTATAAGCAGTAGCTCCAGAAAAAGTGATAACACCATTCTTTATCACATGAACACTAAAATGAACTGTTGCTGAAACCTTTGGCTACCTTTTACATGGCCACTCACCCTACTTTTGTTCCAGAGAAAGAGAAAGTAAAAAAAAAAAAGTACTTTTCTTTTAAAACAAAGAAACTAACTCTCTTGCCATTAGTAATCACCTCCAAATATTGACGTTTTTAAGCCCATGTTTATTTTCCTATAAGAATAATTACATAACCCACAGCCTATGAGATATTTTCTGACAACTGCCCACTCAAAACAAGCAGTAACACCCTTCTAGAATTGCACTGTTTCGCCCATTTTAAGATCCCCAACACATACGATGATTGCAAGGACACTTCAGACAGAAGTGCTCATTTCTCCCAGTGACCTATCACTCTCAGACACAGGTGCCAAGCACTTGGCCCAGGCACCACGTTTTCTATGAAGGAGAAGATAGCAAAAGGCAGTGAACTGGGATGACAAGTCTTCACCTGAAAATAGAAGCTTCTCTTTTTTGTTCCCACTTGACTGAAGTTCTAGCATATATCCAATGCAACAAAACATTATATTGAAAACACAAGGCATCTAGGCTTTTGGCCAAAAATGTAGGGAAAAAATTAGCAAGGCTAATATTTCATGGGAAATTCTTGGCTTAAATAATATTTAATAAAGCTTTGCTATCTGTGCCAATAAAACATAGAGATGACATAATGATTTAAATATCACATAATCTCTGTAATGTCTAGCATCATTTTGTATCAAACAACATCAGAGAAGAAAAAAATCTCTGGGGAAGAGAGGAGCAATGTGAAATCAATTCAGATATTAGTAGAATGTATATTGCATATGCCATCTCATTAAACATTTGCTGCAAGGATAACAGCTAATATATATTAAGCAGATATGATATGAGCCTTACAAATATCACCACATTGAATATTGCAAAAAATTCCATGAACTAAATATTATTATCCCCATTTAAAAAATATTTTATTTTAAAGATGTGGGGTACAGTTCAAGATTAGGTATACAAGTGGTCATCGTACAGGTAAAATTTGGGCCTCACTTTGGTCCCCATTTTGCCTGGTTTGAGATCAAATACCCTTATTGATGTTATACCTCTCCCTAACCCCAGCAGTATTCAGCTACTACCAATCCCTTTCTTATAGTATTATGGTAAATGTTCTGGGCCTGCTTATAAATGAGAACATATGGTACTTTGTTCTTTGTCTCTGTGATAGAGCACTGAGTGTGATAGACTCTAAATCCATAAAAGCTGCTGAGAAGTCCATATGTTTGTCCTTCTTTATGGCTGTGCAATATTCCATTGTGTATATATACCACATTTTTTTTGAGTTGGAGTCTCACTCTGTCGCCCAGGCTGGAGTGCAGTGGCCGCTCCCGGCCACCGCAGCCGCGACCTGCTGGGCTCCGGTGATCCTTCCGCCTCAGCCTTCCAAGTAGCCGGAATTACAGGCATGTGCTACCACGCCCAGCTGATTTTTTGATTTATTGTAGAGATGAGGTCTCGCTGCCCAGGCGGGTCTCGAACCCGCGGGCTCAGACAATCCACTCACCTCAGCCTCCCAAAGGTGCGGGATTACAGGCTGAGCCATCGAGCATGGCTTCATTTTTTTTAATCCAGTCCAGCTTCAATGGCAGCATGGTTGGTTACATATTTTTGCTATTGTGAATAGTGCTGTAATAGACATGCATGTGCAGGTATCTTTTTTGTAGAATGTTTTTAGTTCCTCTGGGTATATTACTAGAAGGGGAATTGCTGGGTCATGTGGAAGCTCAATTTCTAATTCTTTTAGAAATTGCCACACTGTTTTCCATAGAGGTTACACTAGTTTGCATTCCCACCAGCAGTGTAGAAATATTCCCTTTTCTCCATACCCTCGCCAGCATTTCCAAGTAGCCGGAATTACAGGCATGCGCTACTACACCCGGCTGATTTTTTTTATTTATTGTAGAGATGAGGTCTCCCTGCCCAGCAGGTCTCGAACCCGCAGGCTCAGGCAATCCACTCACCTCAGCCTCCCAAAGGCGTGGGATTACAGGCTGAGCAACCGAGCCGGCGTTCTTTGTTTTATTAATGATGACCAATCTTACCGGGGTTAGGTGGTATCTCAATGTGGTTTTGATTTGCGTATCTTTAATGTTTGACTTAAGGCCACCTCTTAGTCATGTGCTATACAAGACTAATGATTAACCCAGTAAGTCAATTGACTTCTCTTGGGAATAAATTGTTTAAATGGTAAGTGATATAAAGAATAATTATGTGAGTTTATGTAGAATATTGCTGAAAAGAGAACTAGACCAGGAAAACCTGAGTTCTAACTATGGTTCTATCAGTTGGGTATGTGACCTTGGATTTATCCTTTAAAGTCCTAGTTCCCATTTGCCAAAATACTAAAAGACATGAAAACAACTACTGTGTTAGCCTTATTGAGTTTTTATTTATCTCAAATAAAAGAATGGGAAAAACTTTATGATGTGAAAAGCACGTTCCAATATAAAATATTAGTATTGAGAACACACTACATTTACCTCATCTCAGTGGGCATATACAATTTTTCAAATCACAAAAATAAATGTTTTTTCCCTTCTAAAAACAAGTTTATATTCCAACTTTGCAATAATGAGATCATATATTCAAGATGAAAAATTATATAAAAATGGTTCCAGAAGTTTTGGAAAGGACAAATGTAAAATCAGTCCATTGGGGGTACAACCTATATCCTGTAGGGAAGAAAAAAACAATAAATTAATTTATATTCAAAATTAAAAGCACAAAAGAAAATGAACCACCAAGATGAGAATCAAGAGACACAACAAATAGGATTATGAGAACTAGAAATAATTATAAAACTATCTGTAAGAGATTTTAAAGTATGTACAGTTGTCAATAAGCATGTGAAAATGTGTTCGACATCATTCCTCATCAGGAATGCAAACAAACAAACAACAACAAAAACCACAACTACCTTTTCACCAAGAAAGCTAAGATTACAAAGGCTGATAATATCAAGTGTGACAAATTGGAACTCTCATATACCACTGAAGTTTACATGGCACAGTCATATGGAAAACTGGCAGTTTCTACTAAGGCTAAATATATGCCCAACAATTCCTTTCCTGGGCATGTGTCCAAGAGAAACTAATGTATATGTCCACAAAAGGTCTTGTAAAGAAATGTTCATAGCAGCTTTATTCATAATAGTAAAAAAAAAAAAAAAAAAAATAGCCCATAAGCCCATCAATAGGAGGATGGATAAATAAATGGTGTTAGATTCACACAATGAATACTATTACTGGTATATATAAAACAATCTAGTCAGATATCATTATGTTGGTAAAAGAAGGCAGGCATTAAAGAATACCTACTGTATGAGTCCATGTATACAAAGCTCAACAACAAGCAAAACAAACTGCTGTTGAAATAAGTTGTTTTAGGGAGAACTCTGGTAGGGAGCAGTTATAGTCAGAAAAGGGCTAAAAGAAATCTGTGGTGATGGACATATTTTTTATCTTGAGTTGGGATCTGTGTGGCAATTGTATAGTTGTACATAAAGGTCTTTAAAAGGTGGTAAAAAGAGCAAATTTAAAAAAAACGCTTAGAAGAGAAAAAATTATAGTTATAAATAAAAATCCAAATGATAGATTAAGCAGCAACTAAGCTTAGATGATACCTGCCAAATCTTTCTATTGGAAACAAATCTAGAATGCATTGCAGAACAAGCAGATAAAAAATCTAGAAGAACAATCAGAAGACATGGAAGATAAAATGAGAAGGTCTGAAACAAGGAGTGGAAGGGAGAATGAAGAAGATTCAAAGAGCTTGGGCTAGTTCTAAAAAATTCAGAATCAGATGACTTCAAAATTATTTTAAACTTTTAAGAAGTAGCTAATATCTATTTTATTTAAGCAATTCCAATCTATGAAGAAAGAATACACATCGATTCTTTTCACAGACTCATAACATTTATTCAATACCAGAGATAATACAGAAAAATTATACAGATCAATCTGTCTCATAAATTTTTATGGAAAAATGTTTAGTAAAAGTAAATTGTTAAGCAAAAGCAATCCAGCATTATATTAAAATAACAGTTCACCATGACCAAGTGGAATTTAAGTCAAGAATGTAAAAATAGTTCATTTTTTAAAAAAACCTAGTGACTTAATTTACCATATCAACTGGCCAAAGAAGGAGAGAGAAAAAAATCACTTTAGTAGATGCTAAAAAATAATTTTGTATAATTCATCATTCATCACTGATTGAAAAATCCAAAAAAATAGAAAAAAAGCACACTACTTAACTATATTCAACACATAAATTATATATTCTGGAAACATTTTGTTAAACTCACTAAGAAGAAGAGCATGCCTGCCATCACCATTATTATTTACCACTGATACAAATATTAACAAAAGTAAACTAAGAAAAATAAAATAGTAAGTAGTTAAATAATACATATTAAGGAATATTTTTATTAAAGTTACGATTCTTTTAGAAAATATTATGATTTAGGAGTCCTGGGCCTGTGCTAACTAATATACTCAACTAATTTAATCTATATGACTCTGAGAGGTAGATGTTAGTATCTCCATCTTACAGAAGAAGAAATTGAGGCTGAGAGAGATTAAGTATGTTGTTCAAAGTTGTCAACCAGGTTAATGGAAGAACTGGTACTTGATTCCAAATCTTTCTGACTCTAAAGCTCTGTAAACTTTAACAGAAGTTTATGGTATATCTCATGCATCTTCCATAAATTCTTAGTTTTTAAAAAAAGACTGATCTTCCAATATATAATAAATTTCTATAAGTTTGTGGAGATCAGATCATTTTATTACTCTTTTTTTCTAACAATAAATGAGGTAATTTGGCATTTTCGATTTAGAAACAAATCTCAAATATTTAATTGCAGTGCAAACCTGTTTAGAAAAAATGACCCAATGAAAGCTTTTCTGCACAGATAATTGTTACCCCCCAAAAACGTCATTTAACAGCAGAAAAAACAAAATCCTGGCTTCATTGGGAACATGTCTAAATATCACTTTAACACTTTCAACCTTTGTAATCCCTTCTGTCGCTGGCATTTTTGAAAGGTAACAGTAAGGAGCCACTCTACAGAGTTCTGGAAAATGTCAGGCTTCTCTTTCCAAGCCTTGCATGAGTCACTGATTTTGCAAAGCACAGTGACGTGAAAGCACAGCAATGGATCAGGCCATCCTTGGGAACTGCTCTTTACCAAAGAGCTTCAGAAACTCCATGAAGAGTTTCCATAGCAAGACAGATCTCAGGCTCACGCGAACTTGCCTTTCTTTGGTACTAGAACGTCAAGGCATTGTTTTTCAGGCTCTGAAAAACACAATAGTAGCAGTCACTATTCCTCATATTTTCTTAGGAGAGGCCCTACCAGCTCTATTTATAACTACCATTTTGTAGCCTACCATTAGAAAATATTCACCAAAGTTATTCTTTCTTTGACCGAAGAAACTGCTTTTCTCTTGAAGATACGATTACCAAAAAACAGACGAGTCGATTTCCAAGTCCTTGCTTTATTACCATTACCTTGGTCGATTCCCTTTCAGTCCCCAGAGTCTTAATGAACTTCAAGAGTTTAGGAGATGCCAGTACAAATATTGGTTAGTTAGCACTCTGAAGATTGGTAAGACCTCAAAAATAATACTCAAGTCAATAAAATGATTTTTTTAAAAATCAATGTGCTTTATCTTCCCCTTCATACCTCCATACATTCTGTTAACTTTTTGACCACCATCAAACTGAAATCAGCCCTAACACAGTAGTAAGAGTTAACATTTAATAAGTACTCATCACAGGCCATGAACATATAAGCATCTTAAATTATCTTGCCTTGCTCTCATTACAATTCTATGAGGTTTTCATAACTCAGTGGGCAAGAGAATCTCCAAGGTAGCTTTTAAATGTGCTTTATCTTACTAGAAGTATTTATGCCTTCCTATTAAGGATATTTTAATGTCTGGGCCAAATATTTTATATCTTATTCTATCCTTGCTCCAAAAAAAGCATGGAGGGGCATATTACTAGGTAGGTGTTGCTCACATGGCCAACCATGGGTAGAAAATCATCTCTTTGAAATATTATTCAGTGGGAAAAGCATAGGATTTGGGATCACATATTCTGAGTTTGTCATAGCTTTCCACCTACTAGGTAAGTGATTTTAGAAAATCATTTTACACTCTAATCAACTCATGTGCAAGATGAGAAAAATAACCTAATTATTATGCAGCTGTCTCAAGGACTAGGTCAATGACTGTCATAGCCTGGTACCTGGCACGCTCTCAATCCGCATTTATTGAGTAATGAAGAAATGCATGATTGATTAATACACTTCCCACTTTTTCTGTCTCTTCTCCTGCTTTTCTTCTTCCCTATCTACTTTTCTTCAAACACATCAAACTATTTTCTGCTTCAAAGCCTAGCAGGAACTTTGTTTTATTCACCTAGATGCAAATCAAAGAGTAGTAATTGTTATTAATGCCCTCCTTCTGAACTTACTGATTCACACTTGTGAGCTGGCTTAAGTTTGAGGAGCTGAGAATGCAAAGAAGAAATGGCATGACCTAATTTCAAGGAGAATGGCACTTTTGTGCACATGAATAGATATATAATCTCAAAAATAAATGTTCTCTGCACTCATTGGAACAGATCATTAAGAAGAGTTATATTGTCATTCCCATTTCATGATAACCTCAAAAAAGTGAATTTATAACATGATGTTTTGATTACTAGTTTATAGAACAATTTTATTAAGCTGATTTCAAAGCAGTATGTTCCAAAGTGGTTTAAGTGAGGACACTAATAAAGCAGCATACTAAGCAAATAGACCAAGAGTTATCTGGTTTGCTAACGTAAACTGTTTCCTTTATCATTCTGAAGACTCTTCAAACTGTACTGTCTAATATGTTTCAGGAAATCTAAGAGTTCAAAATTCACAAGTCAAGTCAAAGGCAAAGTCATCCATCAAATGTGAGGACTTCACCTTGAATCTCAAGAGTAGTTTCAACGATTTCACTAATTTGTATTTGGTAATTAAAGCCGCAGACAATTGGGAAACGTATCAGTCTAATATTTGTCCCATTGTCTGAAGGCACTTGACAAGCTTTGTTTCTTAAGAGAGTGGGAATTTCAAAAACACAAAACAAATATTCATAGAGTCTGAAAGACAGCTGACAGATGCTGACTTACAAGTGAACAGATACCTTTGAATTGCTTCCCAGTTGCATATATTTCTTTGGTATGCAACATGAGCAGATTCTAATAGGATTACTGAATAGTCAAGAAAATCATAATATTTCAATAAAGTTAGCTCTGTTCTAAACCTATTACTGGTATCCTCTAGGAGTAATGCATAAATTAGTCTTCCCTCTTGAAAGAATAATTAGGAAAATTATTGAACAGTTAGGAAAATGCATGTAACTTTTATTGGCAACAACAAAATAGTGATTGAATAAGCAGATCAGTAAAATAAGCTTTAAGTAGTAAATATACTCTTGAAAAATTGATTTCCTTTGCCAATTTCTCACCAGTGGTAAAGTTAAATGTTCACTATTAGGACCATAATATAAGGAAAATCAAAAAGGAGGAAGGAGCTAGAGTTCAGTCGGTAATAAATATTTACTGAGCAGTTGCTGTGTCCAGAAAGACTTTTAGGGGACAGAGAGAGGTATATTTCCATTAAGCTCAAAGTCAGGTTGTGAAGAGAAACAACATAGCCAGCAAATGCCAAAGAAGTTGAAGTATTGCTGACCTGAAGTAGTTTTAAAAAAAAGTTGCTGAGGAAGAGAGAAGTGGACAATATAAAGGGAGAGCATTAGGGTAAAGAGAAAAGGGAGAATAAGGGAATCTTTGCAGACAGGTATCATCGTAGACTTCAAAGAGAACTCCAAAACTTCAATTTTCCTGCAGAGGTTCCGAGAAATGGTTGCAAAAACACGAAGGGTGGAGACATGAGAGGGCAAATGCAAGAAACATCATGTTTTGAGCCCTATGCCTTCTTTCCTTCATTTAACAAGTATTTATTGAATACCTATTACCAGGAGAGAGGAACAATTCGAGACCCTGGGTGTATGGTGATAATAAACAGCATGTCCTCATGTTTCTTCTCAGTGCAGAAAAAATAGTTAAAGAAGACACACACATACATGTGGGCGCACACACAAACAAACACACACTAAGGAAAAACTTTCAGGAAATGGAAATTAAAAAGATTTTAAAAGTTTCCATGTTTTCATAGTGCATATTCTTCATCTTTTTAATAAATGGCTACTTTTTGTTTTTAGCCTATTATCATCAAATATGTACTCATTAATGTCTTAAAATTTGATCTTTATTATTTGTCCTTATTTTGAATCAATCGAGTTAAATTACACAGCCTGTCATCAAAACAAGTAAAAATATAACTTAAAATTGCATATTTGGAAGACTATACTTCACTGAAAAAAATTGTGTCTGAAATATGTAGTATACCAGAAACACAGAATTTTCAGAGGATTCAGATATGAATTTATTTGTTGCAATCTTCTAATAAATTCTCCATAGCAGTTTGCCTCTTCTCATTCCAATTTTCTTACTATTTCTCTGTCACCACTATAAATATCACAATCACCTCTGACTTTACCCTCTCCCAATATTGACTATATAGTTTCTTTTGCATATATTGCCCACTGAAAGTACCTATTGGCCCAGACCTCATTCCTTCTCTAACTGATGTAATAGTTTTCAGCATTCTTTTCTGCCAGTCATAGAATTTTGGAGCTCAAAGGGACTCTACTTAGATGTGAAATACTTGGTCAGGCTTGGTGGCTCAGCCTGTAATCCCAGCACTTTGGGAGGTCAAGGTGAGTGGACTGCCTGAGCCCGCGGGTTTGAGACCCACCCAGGCAACTTGGAGAGACCTCGTCTCTACAATAAGTCAAAAATTAGCTAGGCGTGGTAGTGCGCGCCTGTAGTTCCGGCTACTTGGAAGGCTGAGGCGGAAGGATTGCCGCAGCCCAGCAGGTCAAAGCTGCAGTGGCCAAAAGCGTGCCACTGCACTCCAGTCTGGGCAACAGAATGAGACTCCAACTCAAAAAAAAAAAAGAAAAAAAGAAATGCAATGCTTGAAGCCATGATATCCTCTGCTTCCTGATCAGTCCTCCTCAAACAGCCTCTTATTGTGTTGTTCTCTGATCAAAATCTTCCCTGGGCTTACCACTACTACTGAGGATTGCCCAGATTCTTTTGTTGAGCATTTAAGGTGACCCATGCATTTTTTTTCAAGGCCTCACTGCTAATGTGGACTGCCTTCTCTCTGCTTTTCTGTATACCTCAAATATATCCAATCTTTCAAAGACCAGATCAGACTCCAAATAATCCATGAATTTTTCCTAAGTCTTCCAGTCTTAAATATCATTTGAATTCCCATAGCACTTTGTTGTATTTTCTTTCCCATTCTATTCACATCCTTGCTTATTTTAGAGTATATCAATGTCTTGTCTCTCTTACTACAACTGTATATCTCTTAATCGCAACAAAAATATATATTTAGATATCTCTTGATATATAAACCTAAAAAACTTCACAAGATAACTGTTCAACGAAATGTTCTCCAGGCTAAAATAATGGATAATAAGTTGCACACCAAAGGCAATTATAAAATAGAAAAACGAAGGGAAGGAACTGACTACACAAATTGATCCCCACACATCTGTGGTAAAACTACTACATGAATTACTGCAAAAACTAATGACTGTAGAGAGGACTACAACTAACAGACTGGGAATCCCAGTCTTGAAAGGGTTAAGCAGACCAGTCAAAGAGAAAAAATTATTCTTCATTTGCCTTCATTAAAGACTAATTTTAGGTCTTTGGGTAATTAAATGAGCACATTGTTTATGCTCCATACACTCTCAGTCTTGAGTCTTGGAAAATACATGAAATTTCCAAGAATTAAAGTTTCCATTAGTGCAAGTGCCAAAATCAGGAGACTTGACCTGTGGGAAAAAGCACATTTGTCTTTGTTGGCTACTTTTCAAAGAGCTATAGATATTTACTGTATAACCTTTCTCCTGCACAATTGCTCTGCTTTATCGTCAGACAACGTAGACAAGAGAAAGAAACTGCATCGTTTCAGAAAGTAACCTATTACTGAAGACCAATGGGCGTTTCAGTGCTAAAGTGTTTACAGCAGTCCCTGTTTGGGGTAAAATTTCTTCACTGGGAGCGAATGAGTGGTTTCTTTTTTCAATTTCTTTCTTTCATTTTGTGTGTGTGTGGTTGCTAGTTTTGGGGTGTGGGGGTGTGTGTGTGTGTGTGTGTGTGTGTGTGTGTGCGCGCGCGCGCGCAATTCCCTGAGAAGTGGCTTTGGGTGGTGAAGAAATAGTTTGCTATGATGGGTTTCAGGACACCGCCCACCTGCATCTTCCCCACAAGGCAGAAATTTAATGTAAATAATTGTGTGTACAGAGCCTGAACGCCTCGGAAGAATATTTTCTGATCTCTATATCTGGTTTTAGTCCATTTGAAGTAGCCCATTATCTCCCCAGATTACAATATAAAAATAAAAAATAAAAAATCTCTTTACGTCAGTGAACTTGGAAAGTTCTCTCCCCTGAGCAGAGAGCCTTTTAAAGCCTTGTGTGTCACGCGGGCGGCAGGGGGTCGCGGCTACTGGGAAGGGAGCTGACTCTACGGGTTCCGCCCTCCTCGGGTCGCCCCTCCCTTTGGCCTGCTCCGTACCCCGCGGGACTCGCCTGGGCCCTCACCCTCCTGCCCCCACCTCCGCGACATCGGCGGCCTCTGGGGTCTGGCGCGCGTCAAAGCTCTAACCCGGAGGCTGATTTGCGCAGCATCGTCCTCCTCCGCCATCCAGTCCCTCCTCCGCCCACTGCCACGGCCAAGGGAGTCGAGCCCAGCAGGGGGAGGGGAAGATCTACACCCATCCCCCTTCCTCTAGCCCTCCCCGCGTTGAGCTTCAATTGTACCTTCTATTATTTTAACTCTTCTGCTTAGGACAAGCAGCCCCCGAATCTGTCCCCGCGGCCTCGGCGGCCCCTGCTTCTGCGCGCCGGGATGGGTGAGCGGGGGACCTGCCCGCGGTCCCGCGTGTGCAAAGAGGCCACGCCGCCGCGCTCGCTGCCCGGAGTCTGTAAGTTTCAGCGCTCCTGGGGGAGGGGAGGGAAGGGAGTCCGCGTCCTCGTAAGTGGTTTAAAATGCAAAATACAGCAGAGGTGTCCCGTGCCGGATGCATTTTTCCGGGTACAGTCCCTGTTTAACTCCACCGCAGCCCGCGGGCTACTGTCCGGAGTTTTCCTGCACCTTATAGGTATTTTTCCTTCGTTTAAAAAAAAAAAAAAAAAGTTCACTGTATCATGTATTCCATGGGAAACTTTTTTTGCCTCCTTTTAAAAATGCGGCTCATAATTCCTTCAAATTTTAAATAATTCGATATTTTTAACACAGTATATCTCATTATTATTCTGTCAGATTATACTTATCGTGTTATTTATACTGCTCAAGGGGCCACGGCCTTTTCTTTGCTTACTGCTAAAAATAACGGAGGAAGAATGTCTCCTTTACTTTGAATATTGCCACATCATCTAAATGCTTTAAACAAGTAAGTAGATACGTTTTCAGTTGGCCTTAATTTTCATCATTGACGCCACGTGCTTGTATCCTTGCACATGTACAGACGCGGTTGTACGCAGAGAATTATCTTTGAGCCTGCTGTTTACAGGAGGTTCCTGTTTTGTTTAACTGAGGCTATGTCCTTACGTTTTCAGAATGATAGGAAAAATGAAAACAGTTCTGATTCAGAACAAATAATTTCTCCAGGATCCCAGAACTCCTGCACAAACTAGAGTCACGCTTGGATTAATGCAATCATACCTTTGGCTTTGCATGTCACCTCACGTGGTTAGACTATCCCTGAGTACAAGGACTAGAGAAGTGAGAATACGGAGTTAAAAAAAAAAAAAGAAGTTTATAATTAATATTTCCCTCGTGCAGGAGGACGGGTCTCGAAAGAAGGAGAGGCAGGTCAGGTAGATAGGCTGGCTATGGTGACGGGACGATGTTGGCCAGGAAGAGCATCATCCCGGAGGAGTATGTGCTGGCGCGCATCGCGGCAGAGAACCTGCGCAAACCGCGCATCCGAGACCGCCTCCCCAAAGCCCGCTTCATCGCCAAGAGCGGGGCCTGCAACCTGGCGCACAAGAACATCCGCGAGCAAGGACGCTTCCTGCAGGACATCTTCACCACCTTGGTGGACCTGAAATGGCGCCACACGCTGGTCATCTTCACCATGTCCTTCCTCTGCAGTTGGCTGCTCTTCGCTATCATGTGGTGGCTGGTGGCCTTTGCCCACGGGGACATCTATGCTTACATGGAGAAAAGTGGAATGGAGAAAAGTGGTTTGGAGTCCACTGTATGTGTGACTAATGTCAGGTAAGAACGCAATGGGATGAGGCAGGGGTTGGAAACAGTATGGAAAAATATAAATGCCCTTTCTCGTATCATTCTGTTACTTAGTTGAAAGTGAAAAAAAAAGATTGGTTTTAGAACCTTCGAAAATAACAAAGCCAAAAACAAACAAACAAACAAATAAACCAGCATATTAAACATCCTTTAAAATGCAACCTTACGGATGAAGAGTCTCTGAAAATATGGAACTTCAGTTATTTGGACCAGCCTTAAAAATATTATGCTAGTTACTTTTAAAATGTAGTTCAAAGGATTCCACAGAGTACCATACTCCAAAAAGCACACATTTAGTTTTCAGTATGAAAAACCTGCTGTCCATTGTCCCAATGTCCACAAGTAAATATCCCCAATCAACAAAAATATTGTACAAATGCTAGGAATATTTTTATGACTTCTCTTATCCATGACATTTTCAGAAATAGTAAGAATACTGAGAAGGCACTGGGGGCGGGGTGTCTTAGATTTAAAATCTACTAAAAATGAAATAAATAACATAGCTGATTGCATTGGATTCCAAAATCAAAAGTCATGCTAAGATTCAGAACTAGAAAACACTAATTTTTAATGGAAATTGGCCCAAAAGTTTCATGGAAGGGATCATGTAGAAGTAAGGAATTATATTGTGATCTTGTTCAAAGTTTTAATGAAATAGGAGCAAGCCAGTTCTTAGATTACCTAAATTTAGATTCTTTCTCATATATTTTAAGTATTTCAAGGATAGGTAGAGCGAATTTGATTTCAATGATTCTTCTCTCATACTTTCACATGGTCTAAAAACTTTTAGCTGCGTTGATTTGTTTTGTTGGAAGATGGAGAGTGATAATTTTTGTCAATTGGAAAAATGTTCACTCTGAAGCAAAACAATAGTAATAATACTAGAAAATTTTTTAGAACATTTTCTGAATAACATTCTAAATTCGCATAGCATGCAAAGCAAAGAAACTTGACAAAACACTTTACTGCCAGGAAACTACAAAGAATGAGATCTTTAGTAACCCTGAAATCTTAAGAAGTTAGCATATCAATGTAAGACGCAGACCCCAGACTATGAATTTGCCCACCCTTTCATTTGCTAAGTAACTGTAATGCCAGCCTTTCAAGTAGGGATGCAGCGTGGGTGTGGTGAGATCACACACCACAGATTTCACCTCTAATTTTGAGGAGTGAAACTATATTGAATTGCTCTGCTGGTTTTACCATTGAGTAAATATTATTTTCTTTTCTTGAACTTGTCACAAACTTTTGTCTCAAAGAAAATGTAGGAAAACAACGTAGGTCATTATCATCATCAGTACAGGAAATATAAAGGAAACAATTAAAATATTAAAATACCTATTAAATCTTAAATACTTTAAAATATCTATTTAAATATTTAATAAATATTTGGAGGTCAAATATTATCTATAATATTTCTCTTTAAGAAATAAATTGGCATTATATTTATCAATCATTTTTATATCAAAATAAATTTTTAATAAATATAAATTATGCAGTAGATACTGATAAAAAGATAAAAGAAATAATAAAGCTTGAAAATAAATAGCAGATTTTATTCACGAGACAAATGTATTGTCTTTTTCATGAAAAAGAAATTATTAAGCATTTTATGAAATATTTATCATTAAAAGTGATATCCTTTCAAATATTTTTTTAAAAAGAATTTTACAGGATGTACTGGTTAGTAAAAGCTATTTACTGGTTTTTTTTTTCCAAATAAGATATGTTCTGAAGCATATTCGTTTCCCTGCTGCATTCCTGCTGATATGAACATGGTGTCAAACATATAATGGGACCAAGTTAACTTTATTAACATAACAAGTCTAGCATTTTAAATTGCATTTCTTACTTAAAATTACTTGATAGTTTTTAAGATTCTGTTCTTACTGATTTTATTTTAATGTTATGGTACTATGTATACTTTAATCTCAACAAGGTTTAGTAATAACAAACCATATGTAATTTTAAAATTCCAATAAAAATATAGGAAAACCTTTATTCTCTTCCAATAGAAATTTAAAATATGACTAATAATAATTCTAATTATTTGCATTCCCTTTCTCTTCACAATTTCATTATGCAGTCATATCATCAAAATTGGAAACAACTTTTCAATGGATATTGACCAGTATATCCAAGTAGTATTTGACTATTCGCATTTTAAGACTCACTTTCCTCTTCACATAGATAATTTTTTAATATGAGTCTAAAAATAGACCAACATATTTCCCCTTTCTCATTATTATTCAGCCTCTCCCTCTCTTTAACAGAAAAAAACAGCTAAACACTTATCTCTTGAGATTATTTAGCGTGACAGGTGTCAATAAAAGGCTGGGTCTTGCATCATATATAATATTTAGAATTAAATTCTCTCATAAGATAAACAATATACAAAATATGGCACATGAATAGTCACTTAATCCCTTAAAACAAAACATTTGGTATACTCATCATCAGATTGCTCCCTGAAGTATAGATGCATTATCAGATATCAATGTTGCATTCATGCCCCTCCTTGGGGGTCCATTCTTATTGTTTGCCACTTATATCTTATTGTGTGTATCTTGTGCAAAAACCAATTATAGTAGATTTCTATGAATCATTTTAGCAACAAAGAAAAAAAGGCAAATTTTACACTGTACTTAAAAGCTAACCAAGAATAACTCACATATTCTTATTTACCCTTCACGGTTTGCTGCCAAAGTGCATTGTGTATACTAAGTATTCAAATATTTAAACATTCCAATCACTCATTGTCTGTGACATCAATAATAGATAAAACTTTGACAGATGGCCAATGCATGACTTGTCTTCTGTAAATTAGACAAGTTTGAAGTTGGGACTGGAGGCAAAGATAGACTAATATTGTTTCTATGAAGAAACCACAGCAGTACTGGATATGTAGTTGAGTGAATAGTAACCAAATGAGATACTTCTCAACCAGGGGGGTAAGTCATAATCACCTGAGAACTTTTCACATTCCATCCCAAACCTACCAAATCATTGTCTATTACTACGATGTGAAGGAGATATGCAATTTGAAAAAGCTTTCCAAGAAAATCTTGACACTTCTTGGTCCCTTCCTTTTGCCAGGCCAAGTTGAGAAATTCAGAGGACTAGGCCAAATTGAGGAGATTCAAGTTAGCATTAATTACAAGTATACTTTGGAGATATTGTGAGATATAGCAGTTTTCATTCCAGATCATCACAGTAATGCAAATATCACAATAAAGCTAGTCATACATTTTTTATTTTGGTTTCCTGATGCATATAACATTTATGTTTACTATATTGTAGTCTAGTAAATATGCAATTCCGGTACGTCTAAAAAAAGTAAATACCTTAATTTTAAAGTACTTTAATGCTAAAAAAGAAAAAACTAGTGACCATCAGAGCCTCCAGCGAGTCATGATCTTTTTGCCAGTGGTGAGTCTTGCCTCGATGTTGATGACTACTGACTGATCAGGTTGGTGGTTGCTGAAGGCGGAAGTGGCTGTGGCAATTTCTGAAAATAAAACAATGAAGTTTGCCACATCAATTGACTCTTCTTTTCATGAAAGATTTCTTTGTAGCACGCAATGCTGTTTAATAGTGTTTTACCCACAATAGAACTTCTTTCAAAACTTGATTCCATCTTCTCAAACCTTGCCATTACTTTATCAACTAAATTTATGTAATATTCTAAATCTTTTGTTATCATGTCAACAATGTTCAAAATATCTTCACCAGGAGTAGATTCCATCTCAAGAAACTTTCTCTGCTCCTCCGTAAGAAGCGACTCCTCATCTGTTCAAGTTCTATTATGAGATTGCAACAATCCAGTCAAATCTTCAGGCTCTATTTCTAGTTCTCTTGATATTTCCACCACATCTGAAGTTACTTCCTCCATTGAAGTCTTGAACCCCTCAGAGTGATCCATAAGGATTGGAATCATCTTCTCTCAAACTCATGTTAATGTTGATATTTCAACTTCCTGCCATTAATTATGAATGTTCTTAATGGCAGATAGAATAGTGAATCCTTTTGAGAAATTTTTCAACTTACTTTGCCCAAATCCATTGGAATCACTATCAGCCAAGCTCAGTGGCTCAGTCTGTGACTTTGGGAGGCCGAGGCAAGTGGGCCTGCGGGTTTGAGATCAGCCTGGGCAACTTGGTGAGACCTCCTCTCTACAATAAATAAATAAATAAATAAATAAATAAATGAATTAGGTGTGGTAGTGTGTGCCTATAGTTCCAGCTATTTGGAAGGCAAGTGGGCCTGCGGGTTTGAGATCAGCCTGGGAAACTTGGTGAGACCTCCTCTCTACAATAAATAAATAAATAAATAAATAAATAAATGAGTTAGGTGTGGTAGACCTCCTCTCTACAATAAATAAATAAATAAATAAATAAATAAATAAATAAATGAGTTAGGTGTGGTAGACCTCCTCTCTACAATAAATAAATAAATAAATAGAGTTAGGTGTGGTAGTGTGTGCCTATAGTTCCAGCTATTTGGAAGGCTGAGGTGGAAGGATCACCAGAGCCCACCCCAAAAAAGAAAAAGGAACCACTATCTATGACAGTTTTATGAAATGTATTTCTTCAGTCATAAGACTGGAAAGCTGAAATTACTCCTTGATCCATGAGCCACAGAATGGATGTTATGTTAGGAGGCATGAAAACAGCATTCATCTTCTATGTCTCCACCAAAGCTCTTGAGTAACTAGGTACATTGTCAATGAGAAGTAATAATTGAAAGGAATCTTGTCTTTTTGGTTTTTTTTCCTGAACATTGACTCTCTCAACAGTGGGCTTAAAATACTCAGTAAACTATCCTGTAAATTGATGCACTGTCATCAAGGTAATAGTGTTCCATTTACAGAGCTCAGGTAGAGTTGATTTAATATAATTCATAAAGGATTTAGGATTTTCAGAATGATAAATGAGCATTGGTGTCAATTTCGACTCACCAGCTGCATTAGCAGCTAATGAGAGTCAGCCTGTCCTTTGAAGCTTTGATGCCAGCATTGACTTCTCCTCTTCAGCTATGAAAGTCCTAGATAAGGATCTTCTTCCAATAGAAGGCTGTTTCATCTACACTGAAAATCGTTATCGAGTATAGCCACCTCTATAGGTTATCTTAGATCTTATGAATAAATTGCTGCGACTTCTACATCAGTGATTGCTGATTCATCTTGTGCTTTTATGTTCCAGAGATGGCTTCTTTCCTAAAGCCTCCCGAAACAACCGCTAGCAGCTTTAAACTTTTCTTCTGCAGCTTCTTCACCTCTCTCAGCCTTCATAGAAATGATAGGAGTTAGGACCTGGATTAGGTTTGGATTTAAGAGAATGTTGTGGCTGGTTTTATCTTCTATCCAGACCAGTCAAACTTTCTCTATTTCAGCAATAAGGTTGTTTTACTTTCTTATCATCAATGTCTTCACTGGAGTAGCACTTGGAATTTCCTTCAAGAACTTTTCCTTTGCATTCACAGCTTGGCTGTTGGGTTGGGTATAAGAGGTCTAACTTTTGGCCTATATTGGCTTTCCACATGCCTTCCTCACTAAAGTTAATCTTTTTATTTAAAATGCTTTTTATTTAAAATGAAAGATGAGCAATTATTACTTTCACTTGTAGGGTTATTAATTGACCTAATTTCAATATTGTTGTATCTCAGGGAGTAGGGAGATCCAAGGAGAGGGATAGATATAAGGGAACAACTGATCAGTAAAGAAGTCAGAACACATACTTTGTCAATTAAGTTCACCATCTTATATGGACACAGTTCATGGTGCCCCCAAACAATTACAATAGTAACATCAAATATCACTGACCATAGATCATCATAACAGATATAAGAATAATGGAAAAGTTTGAAATATTGTCAGAATTATCAAAATGTGACACAGAAACACAAAGTGAGCACATGCTGTTGAAAAAATAGTGCCAGTAGATTTGCTGGACACAAGGTTGCCACAAATCATCAATTTGTAAAAACACAGTAACTGCAAAGTACAATAAAGCAGAGTGGAATAAAAGAAGGTATACCTGTTCATGACCTTGATGCAGTCATTTATTAATCCCTCTCAAGTTCTTCCTTTAATAGCTTTAATATTCTCCAGATAACTTAGAGAACAAAATGAGATAACCAATAAGACACTTTTCAAGTGGAAAAAATGGTCATTTATTAAAAATATTAGTAGTTTAGAATGATGTGCTTTGTATCACTTTTTAGTTCTATGCTTTTTCTATATAATGTACCAAATAAGTGTTAGGTAACAAATACTGCTATAAAGATTATAGATAATAAAAGTTCACTAATTACTCAGTACTTTCCATGTGACTCAAATCTCCTAGACACATAGACAATAAATAATAAGCATCTACCTGGTAGAAAGCTTCATAAAGTAAACTGTGCCTTTGTGAAAGTACACAAAATAAAATATGCCTATAATTATAAATATGTATATTAATTATATTCATGCTTTCATACAATTAGACCTATCACTACATGACCTAGGAAATATTAATAGAATTATACCCAGTTAAATCACAGAAGTCTGGAAGTAGATGCCTGCAGAAGTGAGAGAACAAGAGAGAGGGAGACAGAGAGAGAGAGACTATTCTAAACACAGTTTGGAATAAGGCATTTTACAAGTTAATTTGGCTATTCTTTCCACAAGTATTCAATATTCTTTAAAGAAATAAATAGAAAAGTTCAGCTTAATATGTTGCTTTATTATTCACAATTTGACCTGATGACATTGTTTTCTCATATCATTCCTTACAGATCTTTCACCTCTGCTTTTCTCTTCTCCATTGAGGTTCAAGTGACCATTGGATTTGGAGGGAGAATGATGACAGAGGAATGCCCTCTGGCCATCACAGTTTTGATTCTCCAGAATATTGTGGGCTTGATCATCAATGCAGTCATGTTAGGCTGCATTTTCATGAAAACAGCTCAGGCTCACAGAAGGGCAGAAACTTTGATTTTCAGTCGCCATGCTGTGATTGCTGTCCGAAATGGCAAGTTATGCTTCATGTTCCGAGTGGGAGACCTGAGGAAAAGCATGATCATTAGTGCTTCAGTGCGCATCCAGGTGGTCAAGAAAACAACCACACCTGAAGGGGAGGTGGTGCCTATTCACCAACTGGACATTCCTGTTGATAACCCGATCGAGAGCAATAACATTTTTCTGGTGGCCCCTTTGATTATCTGCCATGTGATTGACAAGCGCAGCCCCCTGTATGATATCTCAGCAACTGACCTGGTCAACCAGGACTTGGAGGTCATAGTTATCCTGGAAGGGGTTGTTGAAACTACTGGCATTACTACACAAGCACGAACCTCCTACATCGCTGAGGAGATCCAATGGG
Source organism: Carlito syrichta (assembly GCF_000164805.1). Taxonomy (NCBI): domain Eukaryota; kingdom Metazoa; phylum Chordata; class Mammalia; order Primates; family Tarsiidae; genus Carlito; species Carlito syrichta. The sequence goes on along the minus strand of NW_007252905.1, from coordinate 726,947 downwards.
GCCACCGCTTTGTGTCTATTGTGACCGAGGAGGAAGGAGTGTATTCTGTGGATTACTCCAAATTTGGCAACACTGTTAAAGTAGCTGCTCCACGTTGCAGCGCCCGAGAGCTGGATGAAAAGCCTTCCATTCTTATTCAGACCCTTCAAAAGAGTGAACTTTCCCATCAGAATTCCCTGAGGAAACGCAATTCCATGAGAAGAAACAATTCCATGAGGAGGAACAACTCTATCCGGAGGAATAACTCATCCCTCATTGTGCCAAAGGTGCAATTTATGACTCCAGAAGGAAATCAGAACACATCAGAATCATGACAGACAACTCCAAGACAGTCTTTGATCAAGTTTTGATAATTTATGCTGGTCACAGTCAGACTGAACCAGAGCTGGAACACATAATTTTTCCTTCTACATTTTATTACACCAGGTGATATTCATATTCAAGCAATAGCACTTTCTTTATCAATAAACAATGACACACAAAGTGGAGAATTCATGACTTGCACTTGTTTCATACATGCAGAATTTGCAGTGATATGCTTAAGTTATATATAAGGAGTGTACTCTCATTTCTCTCCATTTAAAACACAGAATTACATTAGTAGTAATAGACCTTGAACACAAAACTAGGCCAAGGAATGAATCTGTTTGAAATGCTTATTGGGTAAAACCACAAGTCTCTCTGTTACTGTTGTTTACTCTGGAAATGTAGAGCATAGGGGGGACAAACCAAAATCATGTTAACACCTTTTGTATATCAAACTTCTCCTTCCTTCATGATACTGCATTTGGTAGGAAGCCCAAGGCAAAAACTGGTTTAGATCTATCTGTTTGTAAGTGGATTCAATTCATTCACACGGTCCTTCATGACTTCCAGAGGTTTCCTATTCCTCCCCATGAAGCCTGTTGGGCAAAACTGGACAAGGAATCTTTCTATTAAAGCTAAGTCCTGTTGGTACTGAGTTTCCAACAGTGACAGTCACTTCTTTCAGCCTCTCACTTCTTAAGAGCCCCCACAGGGAGATACTGTATTGAATACTTTATTAAAACATTTTATTTGTACTCACCATAGTTTTATTATTCCTCATTCACAAAATCATTCTAGGTTAAAACTCAAGAGTTTTTGGAGGAATATGAAAGAGAAGTCAGTGATTACACTCATCTCTGAGATTCCTCTCAGATCTGTTTCTTCAAGAGAATTAGCTTTTTTGCTTGACTTGGCTTGTATAGGTTCAGCATTATCTCATTTGCTTAAGGGGAGTTTTCTATTAAAGCTTGATTTAATCATATTTAGTGCCTGATTATTCAGGGAAGGGGCGAATGAGTAGAGAGAAGTACTAGGTTAATACACTATGTATGGGTTTATTCTTATGTTTCATATGGCTAAACATTAGAAAACTGAGATATTGTATAGCTTTTTATAGAGATTTTGGGGTTTGCATTTATCTTATTTAATTTATTTACATTGAAACAGGAGGTAATCATAAATATGTTCAAATTCTATCTTAAACGAAAGTCATGGTTCTAACCAGGTGAATGGAAATCATTTACCAGGCTATTGAGTTACTTATTCCTGAAAAAGTTCTAATAGTAATTGTTCCTTTGAACTCTAAATTCATAGATCAAACAGGTACTTGAAGCTCCACTTGAATACTGAGTAAGCATTGAAACTTTTTGTATCTAAAACCAAATGCTCTATTTGCACTCACAAAATCTGACCCTCTTCCAGTCACTCAGACCAATACCTGGAATCATCCTTGATGCTTCTTTCATACCGAATGCCATCTATTAGCAGCATCTCTAGATATACCTAGAGCATGATCAATTCTCTCTACCCCCACCACTTCCTTCATAGTTCAAGCAGGGCTGGTCATCACTGATTATATATAGATACAGCAGTACCAATTGTCTGAATATTGAAACACTTCCTTATGTAATAAGAAAATCTATTGTAAAACTTAGTCTAACAGTGACTACAGAGGTGGACATCAGACCTCCTAGCTGTTCTGGAACAAATTGAGTTCCTACCTCCTGGCTAGAGCAGACCCAGAGGCAGTTACCACACCAGCAATAAGAAGTATAGCGCCTGCCTTGCTCAACATTTGTGGAGGTGACATGAATTGTGGGGCAGGTGATGTTGAAGCTAATCAGTGGGGCTGAGATACGGAATTTCTGAGTTCAGGGCAAAGCTAGCTAGAGCACAGGCAGTTCCCCTAGCTACCTTCCAGCTGCAACCAAATGCTCGGTGCCAAGGACCAAAGACCAGCAATTTAATGGAGTAGTCAATGGAAAAGTTTGATACGGCTTGCTATGTCAGGTCATGGCTTAGACAGAGACATCAAGCAAAAGATCACATCAATTTCTAAAAACCTGCAAATGTTTTAGAGAGTATTAAACTGAGTGTATGACCTATTTTTACTAAAATATATTTTTCCTCACTATTAAGCAATTTTGAGAACTGTATAGTTTACTTTTGAAAATAAGACTGATTCTCTCTCTGTATATCTTTCACTTTTTCTCATATATATATGAGCTTGACATCTATTGAATTTAAATATTATTTTATATTCAATATTGTGGTTCTCTGCTTCCACCCTAGTCTTCACACATCAGCCATGGTATTGTTTTAAATAATAAATCAATTATATCACACATCTTCTTAAAACCTTTCTCTGGCTTCTTATTTTTCTCAAAATGAACACCAAAATCCTTTCCAAGGCCCACAGACCACTACATCTCATTATTACCACTCTTTCTCTCAATAATTCCCACGCTTTACCCTACAGGCCTTTCTGTTATTTGAAGCAGAGACACGAGGACGCTTGCATTATGGGTTTGCGTCTACCTGGAACATTTTCTTCCAGAAAGTTTCATTGTTCTCTTCTGTCATTATTTAGGTCTCTGCTCAAATATAGTTACGAAAACAGACTACAGCCAGACTCCCCAAGTTTAAACTTCAATTTTAACATTTAGCATCTATAAGGTCTTAATAAAAGTAACTTATTTGTGCCTCAGTTTCTCCATATATGAAATTAGTATGATTATAATATTTACTTACAAGCTTGTTGTGAGGATTGAGTGTACATATACAAAAGGTTTGATTCATTGGCCCAGTACAATCACTTGAAATTAAGGACTGCCTGGAAACGAATTGACTTCTTGCTCTCTAGGACGGAAATAAAAGACCTTTGCAACATGAAACTAATCTCTTAAAACCTCTGTAGCAGAGACCCTTTATCTGCCCCTTTCAGTTGCTTTCTTGATTCTTTGACACCTACCTTCTGCCTGTCTTCAAATATTGTCATGTGTAAAATCCAACAATGTGTAAAGGATGACATTTTGCATTCAGAAATTGTTGGTTTCATATGTCTGTCATTTATTTATTCATCTAGTAGTATATATTGAAAATCTGCCATGTCTTACCTTACCAACTGGCAAAAATAATGAGGTGTGTCTATTTTTTCTAAGGAGGAGTAGAAATTAATAGCCAGGGTATGTGCCCATTCTGTTCCTAAGTAATCAGAGATGGTACATATTGGCTGAGAAAAACTGAATTACATGCCAGAACAGCAGAAGTGACACATCCATCCAAAATCAAAATCAAAATCTACCCCTAGTTACTGAGCAGGTGTGGTATGACAGCAGAAAACCCAGAACTGCTGCACATACAGGTTTGCCGGGAACTGGGTAAGAAAATATAACACTGATTGTCCTTAGAATGACCATTTTTCTCTGCTTTACTTTATCCCCATACCGTTGTTTTATTCTACAATTCCTCATTATTTGCCACTTAGCTCAAGATTCTCTGTAGGTGAAAATCTTATTATCCATGCTCTCAGACATTTCCAAATATTCCTGACCAAGTGTTCTGACACATTAAGGATGTCTCAGAACTGACAATTTCCCAGTGGCTTAAATAATTGACTTTGTCTCCCAAAGAAAATCTAACTCCCAGCGAAGAAGTTAGTCAGTCAACATAGAGTGGCATTTTCCCTTCCTATAGTTGGATTCATTTTGTTGCTGTTGTTGTTGTTGTTTAGCTAGTTGGCATTCATGGAGCAAGAAGTTTCCTGTTTGGTAATAAAGCAACCATAGATAAAGAAGAAAGAATGAAAAGATATCTACATCTCTCAGGGCTCCCACCTCTAACTTTTGTTATTTTCAGTATGTGGAAGGTAGAGATAGAACTGAAACTAATGTCTCCAAGGACCAGTGCATTAAAGTAACCATAACAAATCCTACAGGCTGTTTAAGAGGAAACCCAAGGGCCATGCTCTTCCCATGATCTTTATACACAATTCTCATCAATAGTGATGGGAATTTCCCCACAGACCTAGGATAGACGTGACTCTGATTACACCCTAGGATGATTTATTGCACAGATTCAAGTTTAAGTTCATGAAAACTTTTATCGGTCTTTAATTTTAGATCAAAATATCACATCAGAGCCCAATTTCATTTTAGGCTGTTTACATCCTCACGAATACTCTTTTTTCAAGAGGCATTCCCGTTCTCATGAAGATTTTCTTGGCTGTACCTTGTGGTACCCCTCCCTGGGGTAATTGAAACAAAACTATTGCCTTACACTGAGTTTATTTTAATTACTTGAAGAAACAAAAATATAAAGGCTTGGATTTCCACATACTACTGGATTACTTCAGTGTGTATTGAAAAGGTAGAAAATAAACCCATTTTCTGTAAAATTGAAGTTAAGATATAGCATTTCTCACTGAAACTATACAGATTTACATATTTTTCAAAGGCTTCAATTATTTGCCACTGACTGTTGAAGAAAGTTCACATTCTTTAAGTATGATAGTCAAGGCTCTTTGTAACTTGATTCCAACATACCTTTCTAGCTTCTTTTTCTAACCCCACCCCCCAATACCTTAGCTCATTGAATACTTCATGTACATTAAGGTCTACACATCACTTGAAAATTCTGGGCTTTCCCTATCTACCAAAGCTGCTGTTTTTCACAAAGCTTTCTCAAATCCTCCACTTAAATTACTCCCTCTTTATCCCCACAATGTGTACCTCTATTTATTGTTACATGGGTACCAATAAATGGCATTATATAATTTTTACTGTCATAACATTTCTCTCCATTCAATTGTTAGTTTTTCCCCTTACAGTGCTTTCCTAAAATAAATGGTGATACTAGCCTGATAATTATCCCTTGAAAATCCATTCTACCCTTTTCTTCATCAAAACTGAATTTTAACTGAGCATATGACCATTCGGCTAGAGACAGTATAATCCCAAGCCACTGTTAGTTAGTTGTGCCCATGTGCCTAATTTTGGGTCAATGGCCTGTGAACAGAAGCAAATGAACTAATTCTTTATTTTAAAAACCATGAGCTGATGTGTCTCTTCCTTTTTCCCTTCTCATGGACTGGGCACATACGTAATGGAAATTCAGCTTTGACCCAGGTAATGAAGACAAAAACCTATGGAGCAAAAAGATGGAAGTAACCTCATACAACAAATCACATAATGCAGTAGAGTCACACCAGCCTGGGCTGCCTAATTCTAGACAGCTACATAAAAGAAAAATACACATCTACTTTGGGGGGGAGATAGGAGGACTTTGTTTTTTGATTACTGTTTTTTTTCTATAATACAGTTTAGGCTTTATCCTGATTAATACAAGCTAAATTAGATCAGGTGGAAAGGGAATTCACACAGTGGCCAAAAATATTTGCAATTTCATATCACTAGAAAACTGTGAGTCTGAGTAGGATTTCTAGCTCAAAATGGTAAGCTATGCCTTTAGCTAACCCCCTTGTCTTTGAAATAACCAAACAAAATTATTTTTATGTTTTTTTATGCTTATTTTTACATTATTATTTATTTATTTATTTTTCTATTGTGGGGTACAGTTGAGGATTAGGTATACAAATATGCTCCATCAGGCACCCTTGTTGATAAGAGGTGTCTCTCCGTCCCCAGACAGATATTTACTACTGTTAATCCCATCTTCCTTCCCCTCCCACCCCCATAGTTTCCCACCACTGTCAGTCATTTTCTTATAGTATTACGTTGGATGTTCAAGGTCCACTATATGAGTGAGAACATGTGATACTCAGATCTTTGTTTCTATGAGAGATCACTCAGCATTATAGACTCTAGTTCCATCCAGGTTGCTGCGAAATTCATGATTTTGTTCTTTTTTATGACTGCGTAGTATTCCATCGTGCATATGTACCACATTTTTTTTTAAATCTAGTCCTCTTTTGATGGACAGCATGGTTGCTTCCAGGTTCTTGCTATTGTGAACAATGCTGCGATAAGCATACGTGTACAGGTATCTTTTTTATAGAGTAATTTGAGTTCTTCCAGATATATTCCCAGTAAGGGGATTGCGGGGTCATATGGGAGGTTGATATTTAGAGTTTTTAGGAATCGCCATAAAATCAGACTTAATCTACTCCAACCTTTGTAAAAAAGAAAAATTCTTATTAGTGAGAAAAAATTCTCAGAAATTCCTGGAAAAGATAAAGAAGGTAGGTCAGAGCTGCTGGGAAAAACCAAGCAAAGCTGAGACCTCTTCCTCAGATTTACTCAAAAGAAGGTACACAGTGGCTAGACAAGTGGTTTTGCAACAAAGATCAGAAACTATCCAAACGTAAAAGATGGTAAGAACTGGGAACAGAAGCAAGGACAGATAGTGATTTAAGGATATCGAGGGTTGCGGCAGATGTGTACTGTTCCACAGACATGAGTAATTGGCATTGTAATTAACTGAGAATCTAGTGCCTGAGGCTTCTAGGAGGCCAACGAGGCTTTGAACCTACAGATAACTTGGGCCACCACAAGTAATACAGAGAAAAAAAAGAGGGTTGCAGCTGACGGTAACATTTGAATTAAAGTTTTGTTAAACACCCTCTGAAGTTTCTTAACATTTGGTCATAATCTATATTTTAATATGATACTAATATACTTTTTTGGCAGGTCACATTTTGGTATTGTTTAAAGGGCCTAATTTGACAAATGCATTAAATCTTTTTCTTTAAATCACCCAGGAACATAATTCTACTTACAATATTTCCATTTTAGGTGGAACTATCAATAAGCAGAGGGATTTCTGGCATGTCTCTGGTCTTTGTAGTTGAATGATATTAGCCTAGATTATGAAAAAAACTGAGCTCATTTCAAGAACAGAACTAGATTGTCCAGAACATTGCAGTACCGTAGAAATGTGTGTCATGATGGAAGCAATGTGCAGAGAAACAAAAATAGAAAGCATAATATGAAATGCTGGGAATAGTAAATGTAACTATTGCAAAAAGGTTTAGAACACAAGGGGAACTTATCAAATTTAAATAAAATTTCTGACATTTAAATAAAAGATGTTCTGTGTGATCATTCAAAATAAAATGATTCTTCCCCTGGATTCCTTTTGCAAATTATCATTAAAGCTAATTGTATTTTATTGGGTGAAAATATGACTCTTTTAAGCCTTTTATTATAGAAAATTTCAAACATATATAAAAGTGGAGAGATTAATATAATGAACCGCACCTGCCTCAACAATGACCAATTTGGAGACAATGTTTTTTCCTCTTCTACATTCACGTACTTTCCTATCTCCTTCTCTGATCATTTGGAAGAAATCTCAGACATTGTACAATTCCATCTATAAATATTTCACTACATGTCAAAATCAACAACCCAAAAATTTATTATTGCCACAACCAGGCTAATGTCTATCCTTAGTAGCAATTAGAAATACTAATAGAAAATAAAAGCTTACGTATATTTGATAAAACTGTATAGTAGCAACAAGGAGGATCAGAATGCAAATCGGATATAGAATTTTCAGACCACCAATAGACAATAAGGAGGTAAAGAGTAGTCAATTAATCTAGTTAAGGTCTAGAAAAGTAAAAATAAAATGAATACATAAAACAGAGAGTGGAAAATGGAAGAAACAAAATTAATCTTATCAACATAAGGGAGATACCTCTGGAAATGAGCACTATGGAAATTTTAGAATAGTCCAGTTAAATATAGTTTTGGTATTTTGTTAATTTTTGTAGGGTAGTCAAGTTTTATGTATACTTACTTCTATTTTTTAAAATTCAAGTCAGATTCATATTAAGGTTCCTTAGACCTATTAGTTGCCCATATACATGGACTCACTTATTTTACTCTAAAAACAATAAGAAAAAATATTCTTATCATCGATTTTTTCTTAGAATTATGTGATTTACCTGCCTTTTACAAACTACTAATTGGTACACTGAATATCATAAAATACATTTGTACATCAATAATTAGTGGCACAAAGACATATTTACAATTATAAAATCAATAGAACTATGAATTCTGTTATTAAACCCTAGCATTATTTACTGTAGTATTTCTTGCTTTTCAACTCAACTTATCAACTATGTATTCAACTACACCTTGCTTGACATAGTAATAAGATGTAAAGATGAATACAACAAACCCCACTACTAAAGAAAATTGTTGTCTAACTAAGGAATAATGAAAGGTTAAAGATCATAAGGCAGAACATAACAAGGGCCATAATTGGCATGCAAACCAGAAGGCTGTGCAAATAGTTTTGGAATGAGAAGAACTTTCAGAGATCAAGACCAAAGAAGAAGGAAACTTTGAGATGGGTCTTGAATGATGGACTCCATTTCAATAGTCAGAGATGGACAATGATTGTAACCAAAGCAGAATAATGGCATTGATTCATTAGTTCATATATTTATTAAGCAAGGAATGACATTGTTAAAAGTAAGCAATATAGGCGATGTCTCTGGACTCATGGAGTTTATGAAAGAGGACAAGCAACAAAAAGGTAAACTAATCACAAGATAATTTTAGATAGAAATAAAAAGTAATGAAGGAAGCAAACGGTGATGTGACTCATTAGGTGGGTCGGGTGTTAATGAGCAATTCGTTAGGTGGGATGATCAGGGAGAGGCTCTCTGAAAGAGTATAATTCAAAAACAGTTTTTATTTTAAAGATGTGAGGTACAATTCAGGGTTAGGTATACAAATGTTCA
>NW_007252905.1:717498-717775 GCF_000164805.1 Carlito syrichta | reverse complement strand
TATATATATATATATATATAGAGAGAGAGAGAGAGAGAGAGAGAGAGAGAGAAAGAGAGATAAAACCTTATCTTGTTGGTGGCAAAAGTGGAAAAGAAGGGGTCTTTTTAGAGAAGAGTAAGAGGGGACAAAATTTAGTGTGTATAATGAAAATAAATGAGTGAAAAGAGAGAGATGAATTCAGAAAGGAGACTAGTAAGTATCAGGATGAGGAGTCTGAATTTAACATAGAAGAAAAGAGAATGTCCTTGAGCTTTTTTTTTTTTTTTTTTTTTGG
>NW_007252905.1:683268-717315 GCF_000164805.1 Carlito syrichta | reverse complement strand
GCTACCACGCCCGGCTGATTTTTTGATTTATTGTAGAGATGAGGTCTCGCTGCCCAGGCAGGTCTCGAACCCGCGGGCTCAGGCAATCCACTCACCTCAGCCTCCCAAAGGCGCGGGATTACAGGCTGAGCCACCGAGCCCGGCTTCCTTGAGCTTTTAAAAGAAAGAACATGATCGTGTTTTCACTCTTATGAGAATTATTTTATTAACAGTATGTTGAATGGGTGAGTAAAAGGGGACACATGAAGATGAGATAGGAAGTTATTGTAGTAGCCCAAGCAACAGGTAGTTAACTAAGCTTGGTAGAGAAAGGAAAGTGTGAAAATAGAGAGGCATAGGACACCGTGCTAGAGGAAATCTATTAAATGTGGGTACTGATTTATTGAAAAGACAAGAGGCAATAAGGGAAAAAGAAAAAAAGAGTAGCTATAATTCAACACTGGGTTTCATCATCAAAAGAGTAAAGATGAGGAGTACTCTATTAGGAAATAGAGAAAATTTGGTTTTTGATACATCAAGCATGATCTCAAATAGATTTTTTCATTAGAAATTCAGTTAGAGCAACGCACCTGAGTGTGTTTGGCATCTACTTAGACAACTCAGATGAAATCACAGAAATAGCCTTCTATGGGAGAGAAGAGAAAGAATGCTAGGTAGAACCAGGAAGAAAATTTGCTGAACATCAGAGGAGGTAAAAGAGGAAAAAATTGGTTAGAAAAATAATCATAAAGGCAGGAGAAAGCCCTGTAAAATTGATTAAAAGAACCATAAAAGATAAGAACTCCCTAAAGAATGGGAGAAGTCAATAGTATTTAAGTGACAGAGACATTAAGAAAATAAATCTCTTAAATCATTGTGGTCAGTTTCAGATCACATTTTAAGATGATTCAATATCTTGATTTGACACAGGTATATAAACTCAAAAGATGCTCTAGGTAGGCTTCATCATAGTCTACATACAGGTATGGACAAATTGCTGTCAAACATTTGGGAATTTCCATGTTAAAGTAATTGTTTGCACATTGGTGGACAAAGTCAGCTCCTGGTGCCTCTCACAAAGTTAACTCCTGGCACCTCTCAGTTTAAACATGTTCTTATATTTCAGAGTCTAAAACTCCTTACCCAAGGTAGCCTGCAGTTTCCAGAGTCTCAGTTTTCTTAGGCTGTGCTCATTTGTGACTCATTTAATGACTAATTCAAACTTGATGAGGATACATACATAAAACAGATTGGCTTTTTTCCAATCATTGTCACATGTATACTATGACAAATTTCCCTTTCTGGTTGGGTAAAAAATCTCTTGAATTCCAAAAATGTTATCTACTTAACAATTCAAGTTATATATCAGATGGAAAATATCTACTTCCCTATTACTGGAAAGGCTGTGGCCCAAAAGATTTGTAGTGAATGGGTGGGATGGGGGTGACCTGTTCTTGTTATCTTTCTCCCCCTTTTTAACTTGGAGAAACAGTCTATTGCTAGAACATCTCCTCCCTCTTCCTTTTTGATACGCTGGATATTAGGGATAGAAGAAGAAATAAAAGAGATGGTAAAAAATATATCTTATATAATGGGTACTCAACATGCTTCCATCTGTTGCTAGTGGCCTCTGTCAATGTCATAGTCTCCACCCACAAGAAGTATATGTTTTTGTGGGGAGTGACTTTAGCATAATTATTAAATTACTGAGAACCTCCATTAGTAAGGGGATTTCTACCCTCCATTCATCTTTTACCAGTGGCCATGCCTTCACTGTCTCTCTACTAGTTACCTATTCTGTGTAACAAATTACAATATAATGGCTTGAAACAACATATACTTATTACCTTACAGTTTCTGAGGTTCAGAAGTTTAGGCATGGCTCAACGGGGTTTTCTGCTTCAGGCTTTCTCATCAGGCTCAAACAAGGTGTCAGCTAATGTCTCACATTGGGCTTAAACAAGTCTCTGAACACATAACTGGGAAAGGATTTACTTCTGAGCTCATGTTGTTACGGGCAGAATTCAGTTCTTTGAGAGCTATTGGACTGAGGACCTCAGTTTCTAGCTAGTTGTTGGCAAAAGTCCACTCACAGTTCCTTGCCACATGGGCCTCCCAACATGACTGATTGCCTCATCAAAACCTGTAAGCCAAGAAAGAAATGGAGAGAGTCAGCTAGTGAGACGTAAATTATGATCTTGGTAATGAAATCCTGGTAGTGACATTCCATCACCTTTGTCATAGTTTATTGGCTAGAAGAGAGTCACAAGGTGTGAATACCACAAAACTAAGATCACTGGGGCTCATATTAGACTCAACATACAATAATTTACTTTGGATAAACCTGTACCATTCCCATCCTCCTGCCCTCATTTCTATCCTCCTTCACTTCTACTCCTTCACGCCTTCATGTGGCACCTCAAAGAACTCAGGTCTTCTTTTGCATTCTGCAACAGCAACAGAGAATCTGTCTGGAGTGAATGGTTGCTCCCACTTTCCCAGGGACACTGTACCATAGTCTCTTTTCTCTGTTGTCGCAATCAATTCCAGCAAGCCTTCTGCCTTCAGACTTCTCAAATGACGTACCAAAACTAGAGTTTATGTTCATATAGGCCTTTTGGATTCTCAGGAACATAAGTAAAGTTTTGTCAAAAAGTGGTCTACCCACTCTAAAAGGACCTGTAAGTTGAGCAACTTAGTAAAAACCATCCAGAGTAAGTAATATCAGTACTCATATTTTACAGGTACCCCCTAAATACCATGAGTGATTCTATTGGAGTTGGTCTCCTAGAGAGTAAGAGAAAAAACTACAGAACTGCCCACTAATTAGATGATGCTTAACTTTAATCACTATCCCTCTTCCTACAGTCTTTTTGTACAAAACAGACATGCAGATGGGTTTGAGATGGTGACTAATGGTCAGAGGCAGATCTTGTCATCTCTTATAAATGTGAGAGGGTTGAGGGTAAAGAGGATATAGAATTTCCATCGTCAATAGAATATGAGGGTATTTAATACTTTCTTACTCCAGAGTTGAGCCCTAGTTGCCAATCATAGGGAAAGAGAAAAGTCCCTCTAAGCAATCTCTTGTACATGCATGACTAAGAAGAGCACTAGGTGATGAGGTCCCAGACCCTTCCTCATACCACTAACCTGAAATCCAGGACCCTTGTAGTCAATCTAAGTGATCTCACTTCATCTACATCCTGCAATGTCCCATATTTAGTTGATATTTTTTTAAAGCAGTCACTCTGCCTGTTGTCCTTAGGAGATCTGGGTTTAGCAAATCCCTCTCTATCTATGTCTTTTCATTTTTCCAAGCAAGACAATCTCATCCACTTTGAAAGCTTCAATAACCTGATGACTCTGAAATCTAAGCCTCAAGCCCAGATCACATCATCATTTTTCCATTGTTGTGTTTAAGTGCACTCTAGCAGAGCATGCATAGAGGAGCTGCGGATCCTTAGCAATACGAAGTCGTTTCTCATCTTCCAGAGAAGAATGAAAAAACGATAGAGTCTGAGAATGTTACAATTAAAAGGAAAGTGTTTTGCAGATGAGGATCCTAAAGGGCAAGTTGTTTAGGAGAAGGCCAAACCAATTAGCCTAGCTCACAGCAGGCTGCTTTTTCTATGATATAATTGCTTGAAAAAAACTAAAATCATACCATATTTTCTACAGTTGCATGTATCCCATATACTACACAATTAAAATCACATAGCATATGTATGTGGTGGGATTTTAACTGTGAGTTGCTATATTAAAAGAAAAAAACTTACTCAGAAGGCTGCCCTAATGTGGCATATTATGCATGAATTGTGCTTCTTTGTTTTGTGAGCCTTGAAATCAAACAATCAAACCTCTTAAACAATGCTTACAGAAATCTTCTCTTGTTATGACGTTTAGTGACCCAAGTTGGGGATGAGAGGGTAATTAAGTGAGTCTACCAAAATCTGAGAAAGGGAGCTTTGCTATTGCATCTGCCAAAAGTTAATCCATTTTAGTTAAAAAGAAGTTTGCATTAATTCAACATTTGGATGAGGTCCAAAGTCAGTTTCAGTAAATCTTGATAACTACTGCTTGTTTCAAGTCAGAGCCAGGCAGTTTGTTTATTTTAGACGCTTGCTCGATGGGTTACTCCCCTGAGAAAATGACCTTGTTTTCATCTCAGGCCCAAGGGAAGCTTCTTATACTGTGGAATCCTATTCTAGGATGTGTCTGGAATGAAGAAAGTTACAGCCTATACTCAGTTGCCATCATCTCATTCACTTCATTAGCAAAGTTTTTGACTTTTTAAAACAAAAGTAGGAGGACTAGAAAATTTAACACTTCCTCTCTCATCCTCCCAACACCCTCTCCCAATCCAAAATCACAATTGAGAATTTCTCAGTGCTATTTATGTTACTTAGATCTTTTTTACTTTTGGTGCCCCAGAATTGATAGAAGAAACAACTTCTATAAAAGAGAAGGAAGCTCCGGTGATTTAATGGACCCTGAGTGAGTGTGAAGCAATGCGACAAGCAGGTCTAATGCAAACAACAAACATGAGATGGGCAGAAAGCAGGTTTGAATTAATTTTATGTAAATGTGTAGCCTTTTGTCACTCTAGGATAACTCCCCTCCCTTCAATTTTCTCCCTCCCCAACATACAAACAACTAAGCAGATATTTTCAATGCAGACCTTTGGTTAGTAATTGAAAGGACATAGCATGGAGTCAATATAACCAATGAGCAATCATTTTGACATTGCTTAGCTTTATCATGTATTTCTAGAAGTTTACTTTAATTTGTCCTCTAATAACTAACCAAGGACAGAACGGGTTTCTCATGGTAGCTACGGATAATTGTTTCATAACCCCCTTCCCAGCTAGTTTTGTACTAATTAGTTTTTCTCTTTCAAGTATTTGCCTCCACCCATAAGATCCAAGTTAACCTAATCAGCCCTTCATGACCTTCATGACACAAACAGACCCCATCACCATGGCAGCCACCATGTGACTGGCCCACCCATCAACCAGCTGTCTATCACCTGACATCAATACCTGGGCTTACCTGTCCCCTTCGTTATGATGTGGAGCAGACCACCACCCAGTCACATGAACGATCTTCCCCCCATCAAAGGGAAAGTTTAAAAGGCTTTGACTTCAAGCAGTCAGCCATCATTTTCCTGCTAAGCTATGGTCTGTCTGGCCATGTGACTCCTTGAGCTATGATCACCATGTTTTCTAGCTTTGGCCTCCTACCCTACCTTGGAGAGATGAATCTTCTCTCTCTTTCTTTCTTTCTCTCTCTCTCTTTCTCTCTCTCTCTCTTTCTAACTTACCTTCTAGTCATTGACTTGCTAAGCTATGGTCTGGTCATGTGTTCACTGAGCTATGATCAGGCCATATTTTCCTAAGCTTTGGCTCCCTCCCCTACCTTGGGGAGGTGACTCTCTTCTCTCTTGCACTCTTTCATTTACTTTCTAAATAAACTATAATTTCTAACCTAACTTCTGTACAATACTTTGCATCTTTCACATGGCACTGGATTACACCCCACCCTGGACAGTCTGATATGACATTTTGGGATATAATTTTAACCTAATATTTTTGGAGGTACCACTGAGATCCTTAATCTAACAATAACTAGGCTTCCCTTGCTGCACTTCTAATTTGTGAATATTTCTCAAAGTGATAGTATTCTAGGGTATCTCTGTCATTAACACAGTTCTCTGCATTAGTTAATTTTATGACTTATTTTATACACTTAGGTGAGGAAAGAAAACTGCAGAATTTTGTGGCTGAGAGGGGCACACCATTGGGAAATTTTGGAGCAGCTGTCTTTACCTCCTTTAAAAGCTTAGGAGGAGGGTGATACAAACATGGATGTAAGCCATGATTTCACTATCCCTGGAAATCTTTGTGTCTGGAGTATAGAGGAGGGGAAGGGAATGATAAGGTGGGAAAATTAAAAGGGACAAAGGTGAATAAGAAAAGTAAAAATAAAATTAGGTGGGGCACACCTACCAGGCCACCAAGTTTACCCATTGTAAATAGTCACTACATTTCTTGGAGCCAGCCTTCCACTGTTAGTCTCTGCAAATACAGTCTTGTCTTCTGTTTGAGGTGGTGTAAACATTACTTTGACCAGGATGTTCACTGAAGATATATTAAGACAGCAACAGCTTATGAGGAAACATGAGAACAGGTTCCTTAGTGAAGATCTTAAGATGACTCAATTTGTGTGTCAGGTGAAGCAGCTGAGACTGGAAAGACAAAATCTGTGCAAGACAGAATCTGTCAGGGACGTCAGACCAGCACTGCTACTTCTGCTGTTGTCAGTTATAGAACAGAAGTAGAAAAAGGGGATGAGGAATGAGAGGAAACTCCCAAAACTCCATGTCCAGATTCATAGACTAATCTCCCCAATCATTCCTTAGATATCCCAGACACAAACCCTTAAAAAAAAGAAAATAAAGTGATCTAAATGGAAACTTCAGATCTAAATGGAAAAAAAAAATCTGCCAGTGCTCCATTCTCTTGGAAAATTTACTTGAGACATTCTGACTAAAATAATAATCAATGAGAGGCAGAAGAGGCAAGTGCAAGTTCCGTCTTCTCATAATAAACAAACGAAACAAAACAAGACAGCAAGCAAGCAAGCTACTTATCCATACAGAAACTGCAGCACCACTCCAACAACATTGAAGCAGGCCAAGAAGGAGGTGATGTTCTATAAGCAGGTCAGATTTTCAAAGCAAAGTTGGTCCTTTTTCATGTTCTATACTCATAGCACTCAGTGTTTATTAGTATTAAATTACCAGCAAAAATACCATGTTAGAAAAATAGCTTCCTTATAGAGCTACCCAAATTCTTTCAGGTTCTGGGGAAAGAGCTTAGTGCCCTACAATTTGCCAACTGATAGTTGAAACACCAAATAAGATTTGGCAAGAATCTAAGAACCAATAATCTATTGTTTAGATCATGATTGCATCTACTTATAAAGTAGTAGTAAAACACAATAGACTTGTTTCCAATTTATAATGCTTAGATCACAAATACTCAATAAGAAAAATGTTGGTATTTAAATAATTGTTTACAAACATATTTTGTGGTTGTAACTTTACTGCAAGAGATGTTTCCCAAATAAGTAGAAAGAATAGCTTGACATAGAAGATGTTGACTGCCAACTTCACTTATAGTTTACAATATGTAAAGAGAAGAGACAAATATACCAGGAAGGTAATATGCTAAGACACTATTAATAATACAGGTATAAGTCTCCCAGAGAGAGATGAAAAGCAAGCAGTAATGAGATTCACATGATAGTGTATTCAATTTTAACAAAAAATAAAACAAAACTTAAAACAGGGATTTAAAAAACAGATGAATCTGAAGTAAGCATTCACTTTATAAAAGACAGATTCATAAAGTGATATCAATAACATGATAGACTAGGAACCTTCTGGCTCTTCTTCCTTACAGAGACACTGAGTTGATAATACATGGACAGGAATATTTCTATGAGAACTCTCAAGGCCATTTGAGAAGCTATGGCACCAAAGACAACTTAAAATCAAAACGGAAAACCAACAAATGTGATAGGGAAATGTACGTTTCCCACATCGATCTGTGCTCCTCCCCCAACACTGTTTGGCCTATACTGGAGCTTCTCTTTCGGCTGGAAACAAAAGTGTAGACTGTGATCTAACATTCTGGCTTGTCTGAGGGATGCATGAAGGCCTAGTTTCTCTCTCTCCTAACTCCAAGTGCTGATAGAACCAGTGTCATAATGTGGAAGTCACTGAAAACAGAGGACAGCATTGTAGCACCTAAGAGCTATTGTTCTGCAGGCAGAGGCCAGGGAGAGCAGAAAATAAGAAAAGGTTTGAGAGGTCCTAGGACCTCTAGGTGGGTTTATTGGTAAGATATTTCCCTGTACAAAGCTAGTAGGTAGAGTCTGGAAGAGGTTTTTTAAAATGCCCAAATCTCAGCATAAGATTACACTGTGTACAAAGAAAGAAGAAAACATGGCACAATTGGCGCAGGGGGTACCTCCAGAAACCAACCCTAAAGAAATACAGATTATGAACTGCAATAAAGAATCAAAATAACCATAACAAAGATGTTTATAAAACTGAAACTGAATTCAGATATACAACTAAATAAAATCCAAAAAATAACACATGAACAAAATGAGAATATTAACAAAGGGATAGAAATTGTTAAAAGCAAACTACATACTAAACAGAACATTTTAGAGCTGAAAAATATAACAACTGGACTAAAAAATTCACTAGGGGGTTATGAAGAGTGTAGAAGTCTTGATCAGGCAGAAGACAGAATTCGTGAACTTGAAGATAGGTCATTTGAAATCATCGAGTCAAATGAGCAAAAAGAAAAAAAGAAAAATAAAGAGAGCCTAAGGGACTAATGGAACACTATCAAGCAAGCTGGTCTATGCATTATGGGAATCTCAGAAGGAGAAGAACATGAAAACGAGGAGGAGAATTTTTTGAAGAAATAAGATTGAAAATTTCCCACATCTGAGAAAGGAAATGGACATAAAAATTCAAGAAACTCATCTACAACTGGCATAAACCCAAGATACCTATCCCAAGATACAAGACATAATATAATCAAGCTGTCTAAAGTCAAAGAAAAAGAATTTAGAAAGAAACAAAAGAAAGGTAACTCATTGCATATTAGATGTTTCATAAGATTATTAGTGTATTTCTCAGCACCAACCTCACAGGCCAGCAGGAATGAGATGATATCGTTAAAGTTCTGGGGGGGGGGGGAACCCTGCAAATCAAGAATACTGTTTCCAGGGAAACTATACAGCACTTCAAAAAAGAAGATGAAGGAGAAATAAAGATTTTTCCAGATAATCAAAAGCTGAGGGAGTAGCATGCTCTATAAGAAATGCAAGATCAATCTTTCAAGTTGAAATAATGAACAATAGAGAGTGATATGAAGCATACAAAAATATAAGGTACTCCAGTAAAGATGCATACAGGGATACATATAGTAATGTGGTAATTGTAGTTCATAAAATTTAAAAATATTAAAAATAATGATAAATTTGTTAATGGGTATACAATATATAAAGATATATTTTGTGACATCAATAGCACAAAATCAGTGATGGAGCTGTAAAGGAGTAGTTTTGTATGTGATTGCAATTAATTTGCTTCAGTTAAAAATAGAATGCTATGCCATTAAGATGTTTTATGTAGTATGAATAATAACCACAAAGACAATATCCATAGACTAGACACAAAAATAAATAAAAAGGGAATCAAAACATGGCATTACAAAAAATTAATGAAACAAAAAAAAAGGCAGTAAGATGAAAACGAAGGGATTGAAAAGCAAAGGCTGTACAGAAAACAATGAACAAAATGGCAATATCAAATCCTTCTCTATCAGTAATTACTTTAAATGCAAATGAATTAAACTCTTTAATCTGAAAACACAGATTGGCTGAATGGATTTTTTTTTAAAAGTCCACTATATACTCTCTATAAGAGATTCACCTTAGATAAAAAGGTACACATAGGCTGAAACTGAAAGGATGGAAAAAGACATTTTATGCAAATGGCAACCAAAAGACGAATACCAGACAAAATAGATTTAAGTCAAAAATTGTTACACAAAGGGACATTTTATAATAATAAAAAGTATTAATTCATCAAGAAGATTCAATAGTTATAAATATTTATGCACCAAACCTCAAAGTTCCTAAATATATCAGAAAAATTTTTACAGAATTGAAGAGACAAAGAACAACACAATAGTTATAGGAAAAATTAATGCCCTCACTGTCAATAACAGGTAAAACAACCATACAGAAGATCAATAAGGAAAGAGAGAACTTGGAAAACACTATAGACCAATTGGATCTAATAGACATACACAGAACACTCTACCCAACAATAGCAGAATATACCTTTTTCTCGAGTGAATATGGAACATTTTCTGTAAGATAACACGTTAGGTTACAAAACAAATCTAACAAATTCACAGAGATTTAACTCATGCAGAGTATCTTTTCCAATCACAATGGAATAAAACTAGAAAAGAATAGCAAAATGAAAAATGCACAAATGCATGTATATAAAATAATAAACTCTGAAATAAAATCAAAAAAGTCACAAAAGAAATTTTAAAATATCTTGAGACAAGTGAAAATGAAAACACAACAAAATTTATGAGATACAGTGAAAGCAGAGCTAGAAGAAAAATTTATAGATGTAAATGTTACATTTTAAAGACTCTCGGCCAGGCTTGGTGGCTCAGTTTGTAATCTCAGCACTTTGGGAGACTGAGGTGCATGGATTGCCTGAGCCTACTAGTTCGAGACCAGCCCGGGCAAAGTGGTGAAACCTCGTCTCTACAATCAATCAAAAATTAGCTGGGCATGGTAGCACACTCCTGTAGTTCCAGCTACTTGAAGGCTGAGGTGGAAGGATTGCTGGAGCCCAGCAGGTCGAGGCTACGGTGACAGGGAGCGTGCCACTGCACTCCAACCTGGGAGATGGAGTGAGACTCCAACTCAAAAAAACAAAACAAATAAACAAAAAAACCTCAAATCAACAACCTAACTCAAAAAAGTAGAAAAACAAAAACCAACGAAACCAAAAGCCCAGGTTAAAATTAGAGCAGAGATAAATGAAATAAGGAATAGTAAAACATAGAAAGGAATCAACAAAACTAAAAGTTGATTTTTTAAAAAGATAAGTAAGACTGACAAATTCTTCGCTAGATTAACTAAGAAAAAAAGAAAAGATTCAAATAAATAAAGTCAGAAATGAAAGCGGGAGCATTATAAGCAATGTAACACAGAAATAAGAAGGATTATAAGAGACTGTTATGAGCAATTTTATGCCAATAAATTGGATAACCAGAAGAAATGAACAAATTCCTAGAAACACACAATTTATCAAGATGGAATCATGAAGAAATAGAAAATGTTGAATAAACCAATAGTTAGTAGGGAGATTGAATCAGAAACTTAAAAACCTTCCAGTAAGAAAAAGCCCAGAACCAGATAATTTCACTGTAGATTTCTACCAAATATTTAAAGAATTAAAACCAGTCCTCCTGAAACTCTTTCAAAACAATTGAAGAGAGGGGAATACTTTCCAATTCGCTTTATGAGACTAGCATTACCCTGACACCAAAGCCAGAAAAAGATACCACAAGGAAACAACTGATCAATATCTCTTATGAATATTGATGTAAAAATCCTCAACAAAATACTAGTAAACTGCATTAAAAGCACAGTAAAAGAATTATATACCATGACCAAGTGTGATTTGTTTCCAGAATGCAAGGATGTCTCAACATATGAAAATCAATCAAAATAATCTACTGCATTAACAGAATGAAGAGTCAAATCACATGATTATTGAAGTAGAAAAAGTACTTGATAGCGTTTAGTACCCTTTGAAGATAAAAACACTCAACAAACTAGAAATAGAAGGAAATTACATTAACATAAAAGAGGCCTTATGGAAAAAGCCCACAGCTAACATCACATTTAATAATGAAAGACCAAAAATATTTTTTTAAAGATTGGAAGCAAGGTAAGGACCCCAGCTCTCACCACTTCAATTCAACATGGTATTGGAAGTTCTAGTCAGAGAATTCAAGCAGGAAAAAGAAATAAAAAGCATCCAGCTTGGAAAAGAAGAAATAAAATTATTCCTGTTCATGGATGACATGATCTTATCTGTAGAAAACCTAAAAATTCTGCAAAAACTAACCCTATTAAAACTAATAAACAAATTCAGCAAAATTGCAGAATATAAAAATCAACACAAAAAGAGCTGTGTTTCTATACACTAACAATGAGCAATCCAAAAACAAAATTTTTAAAAATTCCATCTTCAATAGCATCAAACAAAATAAAACACTTTGAAATAAACCTAACCAAGAGGTGAAAGATATGTACAATGAAAATTATTAAACATTGTTAAAGAAATTAAGGAAGACATACATGAATGGAAAGACATTCCATGTTCATAGATTGGAAGACGTGATGTTGCTAAGATGTCCAGATTACCCAAAGAGATGTTCATAGTCAGTGGAATTCCTATTGAAATCTCAATGGTATTTTTTTGCAGAAATAGAAAAATTTATACTAAAATTTATATGAAATTTCAAGAGAGAGCAAATAACCAAAACAATTTTGAAAAAGAAGAAGAAAATGGAGAATGCACACTTACTGATTACAAAACATACTACAAAGCCACAGTAACCAAACAGTGTTGTATTGGCATAGCAATAAAATACAAACCAACTAAATAAAATAGAGGCCCAGAATAAACCCTCATTTTTCATAAAATGATCTTCATCAAGGGTATCAAGACCACTTAATGGGGAAAGGACAGACTCTTCACCAAACCATACTGGGGAAATGAAATATCTACATGCAAAAGAATGATGTTGGACCCTTATCTTACACTTAACTCAAAATGAATAAAAGATCAAAACATAAGATCTCAAAGTGTAAAATTCTAGAAGAAAATATATGAGAAAAGTTTTATGACATTGTTCTTTGTGATGTTTTCTTAGATGTAACACCAAAAGCACAGGGAACAAAAGAAAAAACAGACATATGGAGCTACCTCAAACTTTAAAATTTCTGTGCATCAAAGGACACAGTCAGCAGAGAAAAAAGACAACCTATGAAATGGGATAAAATATTTGTAAATCATATTTCTTATGAGGAGTTGATATACAGAGTATATAGAAACCCTTATATCAAATCAAATAATACAATTTTTTTAATTGGCAAAGAATTTGAGCAAACATTTCTCCAAAGATGATACACAAATGGCCAACAGCATGTAAAAAGATTGTCAACATCATTAATATCTATGGAAATGCAAGTCAAAATCACAATGTGATATTCACTCACATCCATTAAAATGGCTACTATCATTAAAACAATATAACACATGTTGGTGGGAATATGGAGAAATTGAAACTCTTGTGCTCTGTTAGTGGGATTATGAAATAGTTCATCTGTTGTGGAAAACAATGTGGAGGTTCCTAAAAAAAATTAAAAATAGATCAACAATTCTACTTCCAATTATATATCTAAAAGAATTGAAAGCACAATCTCAAGAAGATATTTGCACATATACGCCCATAGTAGCACTATTCACAATAATGAAGAGGTAGAAGAACCTAAATGTTCACCAAAGGATGAATGCATAAACAAAATGTGGTACATATATACAATGGCATCATATTTAGCTTTAAAGGGAAATTCTGATGTAGCTACAACATGAATAAACCTTGAGGACATTATGCTAAGTGAAGTAAACCATTCATAAAAAGACAAATACTATATGATACCCCTATATGAGGTATCCAAAGTAGTCAAATTCATAAAGACAGAAAACTGAATGGTGATTATAGGAAGTTTCAGAGAAGAAATAAGAGTTATTTAATGGATCTAGAGTTTCAGTTTTACAAAGTGAAAATATTCTGGATATCTGTTTCACAGCAATGTGAATATGCTTAACACTACTAAACTATACACTTACAATGATAAGCTAGTAATTTTATATTATGTGGTTTTACTACAATAAAAAGGTAACTTCATAAAATTATACTAGGCAGAATTTTTTAGTTCACTTTTTTCTCCTTGTAGATTCTCCATGACCTTTCTCCCAGTATATTTATACAGTAATAATAGTTCTAATTCTGAATAAAACTAATAGTTACAGATCCAAAATAGATTTGAATACAGATATGATAACTCCAAATCTGTGTGCATTTTAACATATGGAAATAACTTCTTTGCAGTTTTGTTTTGTTTCTTTGTCTAATACATGTTCTAAATAAAAAGTAGGTGAATAGTCAGAAGAATGTCAATCAGACAGAATCCTCAAAAGGTTTGTATTTTTATTTAAGGAGAAGAAAAAGGAAGGAAGGCATATCATTCTTTTGTTTCATAGACAACCAGAAAGAAATCCTGTGAGGAAGGCAGAGGTTAAGACAAGAAAAGATGAAAAGACAATTTGGGGGTTGTGGGGAGGTAACAGAAGGTAACCAGAAAATTAGAAAGCCTAAGACTAGTTCTAATTCTGTAACTTCTCACAAGCACCCCAAAACTCATAATTATCTGGTTCCATAAAGTCTCTCACCTTTCCATTATCTTCCTTCAAAGATTCCCTCTTGGCCAGCCTACTGGAACTTGTTGCTGAAGAAATTTCTATTTCTCTGTCTGGCAGTTAGAAAGTGTGGGAAAGTTGCTCAGAGTTTAGCAGAGAGAGAAAAATATTCCAAGTATAACATCTACATGTGCATTTTCAAACAAACACTATTATTCTTCTAAGTTAAATTCCGTAGTATTAAAAATATTGTCGAAATTTTTGTGGAATGTGGAAAATTACTATTGATACCCTGCCCAGATTCCCTTCACTGAATGAGGGCACCCACCTATTGTGAGACGGTTGCTAAGAGGTTACAGTTACACTTTTCTCCTAGAATTGCCATGAGCTGACAGGAATTACCTTGTATGAAAATGTCTGAACAGTTATAACCTCCCTCCATAGGAGTAGCTTGTGATCAATGCTTGAATAATTCAGGACTGCAAAAGCTCAGCCCTTTTGCTTCAATGTGAGACAATACCATGGCACATTTTATAGTCTAGAACTCCTCATGGGATAGGTAAGGTCAAACTTTAGCTGAAGCCCATTTTTGTTTGATTTTTTCCCCTGCCTTATTCTGCTGCCCCCAATTTTTCACAGGTTTTTTCTCATGAAAGCTCTCCCTCAATAAACAACTTGCAAGAAAAAAAGAAAAAGAAAAAAAAAAAAAGAGAATTCTAGTATCAGGCTCTTTTCTATTCTAGAGAATGCAACACAAAGTGTGGAGAAAACAGAATTTTAAATGAATAGGTCTGAGAACCTATTTAGCATGTAGCTTTTTATAGAAAAATGCATTTCAAATTCAGACAGTCAAGTTATAAACACAATTTTTAAAATAAGCTTGTCTATGCATCTAACACTAGCTATAAATTAAGAAACACTTTTGTAGCTTGCTCTACAAAGTAGGACAGGTAAATACATATGCAGAGAAATAGCTAAAGTCTCCTATATATGGGTAATAGCAGACTAAATAGCTCAGAACTATCCTTCTGCAGAAGGTAATAGGATATTTAACAAAGTATTTTCTTTTAAATTCTGCTTAAATGCATCAGCTATGTAGAAAAGGATTATGAGACAAGATTCATGGAAAGATGGAGGCTCAGTAGGTGAACTAAAATTTCAGACCATTTTTCTCTTGGAGGCAATTTGCCAAATCTATGCAAGTGCTCCCAAATGAGCAACACTTTTAATAACCTCTAGGGGATAAGGATTCAGATAATTAACTTCAGGGCCAGGTGAAGGAAAGGATTCATGTGAAATTCTTGGGAGTAAAGATGAACCAGAAAACAAAAAATAAAGCAGACAGGCCTGCCTAAAGATGGCAGCTTAGCTACCAATAGTTTCAACATTGAAAAGTGGACTAACATAATTCTGTATTGCTAGTAACCCTAGTCATCCAACAGAAATGAAAGTAAGTCTTTCCTCAAGTAAAATAACTTCTTCCTAGGTCTCAAATTATTTCTACAAATGCAAGCCATCTTAGTCAGTTTGGACATCACTTTCATGACCCAACTTCCTCCCAAAGTGCCCACCTCTTAATATCATTCATTAGGTGCTATGGTTTGAACATATGAATTTTGGAAAACACAACTATGCAGCTCATAACACAAGGTCTGATGTACCAGTAATCATACTGACATACTAACATACCAGTAATCAGACATACAAGGAGATAAGATGACAAGAAAATATTAGCAGAAACAAAAGACAGTAGAATAAACCCACAAAATCTCTGGATATTGAAGTTATTAGAGGCACTTTAAAATAACAGTACTCATTATGTTCAAGAAAATGACACTATTAAAAATTTCAGCATTAAACTGGAAATGAATATATAATAGCAGATTAGAACTCAGCAGATAACATGTTGAAAGGGTTTAGTAGCAGGTGAGCAGTGGTGAGAAAAGAATTACTGAACTGAAAGAGAGATCAGAAAAAGTAATAATGAAGCACACAGAGACAAATGGGTAGAAAACCTAGAACAAAAGGTAAAAGACATAAAGGATAGAATAAGAATCTTATCATCAAAAGGAATATTTGAAGAGATAATGGCTAAAAATATTTCAAAACTAATAAAACCACAGATTCTAGAATCTCTTACAAAGGTCAGCCTAGAGAAGTAATTTAACAACTTTAATTTTCTAAGGATAAGCCGGGCTCGGTGGCTCGGCTTGTAATCCCTCACCTTTGGGAGGCTGAGGTGAGTGGATTGCCTGAGCCCGCGGGTTTGAGACCCGCCTGGGCAACGAGACCTCATCTCTACAATAATTAAAAAAATCAGCCGGGCGTGGTAGCGCACGCCTGTAGTTTCAGCTACTTGGAAGGCTGAGGCGGAAGGATTGCTGGAGCCCAGCAGGTCGAGGCTGTGGTGGCCTGAATCGGCCACTGCACTCCAGTCTGGGCGACAGAGTGAGACTCCAACTCAAAAAAAAAAAAACAATTTTTTAAGGATAAATCTGTCCAATTTAAACATACTCTATCTGTAGAACAACAGAAGAACAGAAATAATAGTCATGCCATTGGATTGTATAAATATGTAGTCACATATTTGAATACTATGTAGAAATTGTGAGGTTTTTTATTTTAATTATAATTCTAAATTCTTTAATTTACTTGGAGCTAAAAATCCTGTGAAAGTCTTTACACAACAATCAATCTTGAAAATGTTAGGGAAGACCGGGCTCGGTGGCTCAGCCTGTAATCCCGCGCCTTTGGGAGGCTGAGGTGAGTGGATTGCCTGAGCCCATGGGTTCGAGACCTGCCTGGGCAGCTTGGTGAGCCCTCATCTCTACAATAAATCAAAAATTAGCCGGGCGTGGTAGCGCATGCCTGTAGTTCCAGCTACTTGGAAGGCAGAGTGGAAGATAGCCGGAGCCCAGCAGGTCGAGGCTGCGGTGGCTGGGAGTGACAGAGTGAGACTTCAACTCAAAAAAAAAAAAAGAAAATGTTAGGGAAAAAAAACTCCACACAATGAATGGCTTTAATTCATAAAACAGACACTCATTGCAACATATGAATTATAATTTATTAACTATTCTCCCTCTTAGCCTTTATCATTTTTTAGTGTAATATTTGTCAATCTTAAGAAGTTGCTAGAATAATTTGGAATTAGTAAAACCAAGTAGAGTTTTTCTGGCATGAAGGAAGGAACATGGAAGAAAACCAGCAGACCAAAGCTATGACCAAATCCAATAGCCCCTAAACGACTTTGGTATGGGATCAAAATTTGTTTTATGCACATGAAGGTAAAGATCTTGCAAGTTCCAGTGTTTATGTGATGCCCAAATAAGTCTTTTTAAAAAATCCATATTTGATTTTCAAAAACCACTATTAGGTATTTATAGAAAGTTATAATGCCAAAAGTTAGGAAAGTAGAAAACTTGAAACTAGCTCATAATTTCAATGACCTAATAAGGGTTATTTTCACCTACAGATATTGATCAAACTCCAGAGAGGACAGCATAGTCAGCCAAGCTTACTGTCCTCACATGACCTATCTTGGCTGTTTATTTTTTTTGCCCTCGGTTGAAGTTCAAATCAAGTGTCTCATGTTAAAGTAGAAGGATAATTTGCTAAGTGAATTAAGAGAACTGGCTTCCAGAGCCAAACGAGCAAAGAAACACCAAAATCTGACCCCTACCCTTCCCTCAGGGACATTTACTTTCAAAATCCTAAATACATGCAGTTGCCACTGGGAACTCTTCACGAACAGAAAACAGTCTACCCATAGCTCCACTGTCATAGCAGCTTCCACTCAGTACAACAGGAAATGACTTTCTTTTCACATTAGATTTAGTGACAATGTTTTCAGCTGGAGCCTAGTTTTCAAGAATGAAGTATAACAACCTGAGAAGTGCACAATTATAACTATAGAAAAATTAACAATAGATTTTAATTTACATCAATGCATTTTGAATTAATTTGTTTGTTAAACATGTAATAAGCAATCACCCACAAAGAGGCAAAGACAAGAGGTAAAAAGATGAAAAGTTACAGAGCTAATTTGAAGAAGGTTATATGTTAGAGGTGGACATTCATGCAATCCACAACCACAGAACTGCTCAATAACTGCTAAGAAGCACAAGTTTGTATATATTATGGAGCCATAGATGCAAGTGTTTTTAAGTGGTCTTGGGGAAACTGGGAAAAACTCCTAAGAGGTGTGTCAAAGAGCTGGGAGAAAGGAAAAAAAAAAAGTTGCAAGAATAACTTGTGCAAGTGAATTACACCAAAAAACAGTGGGTCTTATAAATTACAAGAAATTTTAAAGAAATCTATGGATTTTCAAGCACCCCTGCAGGACCAAAGAGAGATCAAATAGATGAGGCTTCAGGCCAGTCCTCTTATAGTAACCAATGTCATTTCATCTACTTTATATATTGGGATTCAAACAACATTTTATTGAAAATTACTACTGCAAGCATTGTTAACTACCAAGGAATGTGAGTTAAGTTTTCTCAAGAACCGAATTCATTGGAATGTATTTCATAGCATTAGTTTCTAATTGTTTTAAAATATTTCTATTTTCAAAGCCACATTGGCCATTTTTAAAAGACAAGGAAATATAAAAGTAAAACAGAGGCAGAAACCCAGAAGATGACTGAGAGCACTAGTTGAATCCTAATAAACAGTATTTTTGCTGTATTGGATTGTCTTAAAGCAGATGACAATATACTTTATAAAGCATGCATAATCCTTTTCTTAAAGTTACCACGTCTTGTTTGGCAGTCCCAGACATAAATTATATCTGTGTTTTAATGAATGATATCTTTTCATCTCATAGCCCTTTTAAAATATAGGAAGAATAAATATGTTAGTAGAAGCCGAGCTTTCTGCCTTAGGAAACATGAATCAATCATTCTGAATTTCAAATATTATATAAAATTGATTTGTGACCTTTAATGAAAACTGAATTCTTGCTGATACAACAGAGAATTCATTATGTGGGGGATAGCCCAGGTATTCGTCATTAAACAGAGCCAATGGAGAGAGGAACAGAAATCACTTATCTTCAGATGTCTATACCATAAATTCTCTATTTGTTAAAATCTAGTTGGTATGAAAATGACTCTTGAAACCTTCCAAACTAATTAGTGCATTTTCAAAAATGTTCTGTTTTAAAATATGGCTCCCAGAATGGTTCACATTGGTTATTTGGTAAAGCTGTGATTTTTTAAAAAAATCTCAAAATTCAATCTACTATTATTGATGAAAGTATGGAAACAAAAACAACTACACCACATGGAAGACTGTCTAGACGAAAATGTTAGGGGTTATGACTGAAATAATTTATTATTTGCTGAGAGCCAACAGTATGCTTAGCATTAGGCAAGATATCCAGAGAATAGGATTCCAGCCATTGGACTCACAATTTAAGCCAGACACACAAACAACCAAATCATAAATCACAACAGCTAAGAAAATTTCACAGGCTTGAATGTTAGTGTTGATTTACTTTCTTAGCAATAAAAAATTAAGAGATGCCAGAAATAATCATCGTAAAGATTGTCAATGTATGCTATTAATCTAGTCCTAGAATCAGTCACCTAATTCTAATTTAGAAGCAGATCTGTGACATTTAGCCATCATGGGAATGAATATTTTTTGCAGCAGCACTTATAAAACATTTTATTGTATGATGATGTTATGAAAAAAATTATGCTTAGTGTTTCTACCTTCTTCATACACATACATTTACTATCTTCTATTTTCTATTTGTTCTGTCTTCATGATCTTTGTTCTTGTGTAACAAATAGCAAGAGTAAGCCAGTAAGATTAATTTTCCCTGCATTTTTCTCTTAGGGCAAATTTTTTATATGCACTCATACGCATATAAATCCCATCTGGTTTGAGAAACCAGAAAAGTAGGAACTTCAAATATTTGCTTTATTGTTACCTTTCCAAAGAGTGCTAAAAGTCTTTATCAATTGTCAGCTTTGACATTAGATACATACGCTAGAGTATAATTCATAAATATTCTGTCTTAACTATTGTAAAAACTAGGTGGTATTTAGGCTTCGGCTAACATAATATCTTTGAACTTTGTTCACTCGCTTGCAAAATTCGATAACGCACAGAGTTGTTGTGAGATTTCAGTGAGTTAATATATGTAAGATATATAAATCAGGTAATCTTAGTAAAAAATAACAGTGAGCAAGTATTATTAATATCTAACACTATGTTTGTTTAAATCATATAATCATGTTTCCACATATGAGTTTATTTAAAAAATGAAAAACAAAGCTAACATGACATATTTTAGAATTATCTATAGTGAAATCTCAAGAAAAGGAAAGCATTTGTTTTATGTTTTTGGAGAAATAAGGCATGAGAATTAGGGGAGAAATCTCCAAGAAACACAATTTTTTCTTTTAGAAGCCATTCAATACAAAGGGCATAGCAGTTGAGCAGGAGTGAATGCAAGATTAAACTTAATTCTTTGAAAGTGAGTTGTTGAATACCATGAACGTGATGTCCCATTTACCCAGGTAGCTGCAGGATGTCCAGTCAAGAAGATCCATCTACATGTCCAGAGAATGTAACAGGGGCACATATACAAGTTGGAATAAGATCCTGGTAAGATCACATTCTGTAAAAAGCGCTGCTAACCTGGTTTTACACATCAAAGGCCCTAGTATCAAGACTAAGCCAAAAGTAGGATATACATAGACCAGATAGAATAATCCCTGCACAGCCTGTTTAACATTGGAGTTTATGTAGATTACAAAGAGATTAGTTTGAAGGCTATATATTTCATTCCACACATACTTGCTGAAAAGTTACTATGTGCCTGGGACTCTTAAGGAACTGGCAATGCAAAAGAAACAGAACAGGCAATACAATAAACACAAATAAGACAAACAAAAACTCTTATGATACTTACCTTCTAGTCAGTGAACACAGAAGATAAATAACACAAATAAGTAAATCTCTTAGCATAATCAAAAGCAGTGTGAGATATGGAATATCTCAGTAGGGAGTGGGCAAGGGGAGTGAAGGTCAACATTAAAGACCTAGGCAGGAAAACGTCTCACAGTGAACATGATATTTGAATTAAAGACTTGAATAAGTATAAACTTAAACTAGCAAGGAATGCATCTAAGGAACAAACACTCCAGGAAGAAAAAAGAACAAATTCGATTTGCCTAGAACAGTGCCTGGCACACTGCAGGTATCCAACATTATCTATTCAATGAAAAGGAAACATGGTTTGAACTAAGCAAGATGAGGTTTAGAAGGTGACTTGGAAAGGAAATCCCTTTTTTCCCCCTTTTGGCAATGGAAACACTCAACAGAGAACAGAGAAAAACACGTGTCAGTCTTGGAAGTGATGTGGTTTTGCAGCACCAGGTGCCTCCATGGTATTTACTTGAGCTGAAGCCTCTGTGCCCTTGGTCCTGGCCTGCCAATTCAGCATGGCTTTGATTTTGTCCTTTTCAGTTACTAAGATCATGGCTCAGCAATGAACTCCTTTACTCCCCTCACTCCCAGTAGCTCTAAGAGGCACTGCTGGGGGTCTCTCCTCTCTCATGGGCTCTGATGCAATGCATTCTTGCCCATCACTTAAGTTTCAACCTCAGTTGCAGGTACCTCAACTCACAACTCTTCACCATGACTAGCTCTGCAGGATCCATAATAATGACGCTGCCATTTTATTATGTTAATTGGCATAATACATCAGTCTACACTACCATGACAAATATAGCAATTATTTTTTCATAATATTAAGCAAAAGTCATAAAGCAGATTCCACAGTCAATTAAGTGAATTGAATCAGGAGAAAGTTGTTTATGACTAACTTACCATCTTTATTTCATAAGGAAGAAAATGCAATTCAGAGAAAATCCCAGCAGTTATTGCATGTATGGTACAAAAGTACATGCAAACCTCTTCTACTTATGTTTCATGAGCTACAGTTCATTTTCATTGGCTCACATAAACACTCAAGTCTGTAAAATTTAGTAGTGTGAACAGTGCCAGGCTAAAAGTAGACTGGAAAGAATTTGCTAATATATACAACTATAATAATTTGAGAGACTGTAATGAGGTATGGGTTAGTCTTTCATTTATTCCTGTATTTCACCATGATCCTTTCCTGCAGCCACCCTGGAAACATTCATTCCTTCATTTCCCTGAGACAGATCTCAGTGACTGAAACTCTTAATTTATTGAACAATCACTATGTGCTAGAACCTGAAGAAAGATATCACATATAGTGCCTCACTTAAAATTACCAGTAACCTGGGAAGAAGATAATATTGTTGTCTCTTTTTTAAGTTTATAAAAATTAAAGCTCAGATAGGTAAAATAACTTGTTCAAGGCCATACAACTTGTAAATACCAAAACTAGGATTACATTGTAGGGGTATATTAGAGCTTGAGATTTTCGTTGTATGCTCCACATCCTCAGGTGTTAATCCTGGTAGGAGAGCAGAAGCAAGCAGGGGGCTGGTCATGTCAGCCTGACAGTATAGTCCTTCCTGAGGCAAACACTCTTATATATCACTCCCTTCCCTCTTGGTAGTGGAAACCTAATTTTATTTTGAATGAGAATGTCCTTAGTTAAATACTTTTTTATGATCCCTTGCAGTTAGAGTTAGCCATGTGACACATAGCCAACAATATGCAAATAAGATGCTGCAAGGGAGTCTAGAAAAGGTTGTATTTTCCTAATAAATGGGGACAGGTTGGACCAGAATCTTTTTTCCTTCAACCTTTTCTCAAATGTGGACAATAGAACTGCAGGTGCCATCTTAAAACCATAAGGCAAAGTCTAAAAAACAAACACAACAAAACCACAAAGATCTTGGCAATGAATTTGAACTGTCAAATCTGCATCAGACCACGTACTCCCAGACATCTAGTTACAGAGAAAATACAGGCATATCTCAGAGATATTGCAGGTATGGTTCCAGACCACTGCAATAAAGTAAATATCACAACAAAGTGAATCACACAAAATGTTTTGCCTCTTGAAGTGCATAAAAGTTATGTTTACACTATACCATAGTCTATTAAACTTATCATAGCAGCATGTCTAAATAAACAATGCACATACCTTAATTTAAAAACACTTTATTGCTAATTAAAAAATTAGCTGGGTATAGTGTCATGCAACTGTAGTCCCAACTACTCAAAGGCTGAGGTGAAAGGATTACCTGAGCCTAGGAGGTTGAGGCTGTGGTAAACCATGATCGTGTTACTATACTTCAGCCTGGGTGAAAGAGTAAAACACTGACTCAAAAAAACAAAAAAATAAATAATTAAATGAATAAAAATACTTTATTGCTAAAAAAAATGCTAATGATTATCTGAGTCATCAATGAGTCATAATCTTTTTGCTGATGGAGGGGGTCTTGTCTCAAAATTGATAGCTGCTGACTGATCAGGATAGTGGTTGCTGAAGGCCAGGGTGACTGTGGTCATTTCTTAAAATAAAACTGAAATTTGCTGCATTAATTTACTCTTCCTTTCATGGAAGATTTCTCTGTAGCATATAATGCTGTTTGATAACACTTTATCCACAATAGAACTTCTTTTTTTTTTTTTGAGTTGGAGTCTCACTGTTGCCCAGACTGGAGTGCAGTGACCTCTCTCCTGGCCACCGCAGCCTTGACCTGCTGGGCTCCAGCGATCTTTCCACCTCAGTCTGTCAAGTAGCTGGAACTACAAGCGCACGCTACCATGCCTGGCTAGTTTTTGATCTATTGTAGAGACGAGGTCTCGCCTGCCCAGGCGGGTCTCGAACCCATGGGCTCAGGCAATCCACTCACCTCAGCCTCCCAAAGGCGCGGGATTACAGGCTGAGCCACCGAGCCCGGCTCACAATAGAACTTCTTTCAAAACTGGAGCAAGCCCTGCCACTGTTTTATTAACTAAGTTCATGTAACATTTTAAATCCTTTGTTGTCATCCCAACAATGTTCACAGTATCTTCACCAAGAGCAGTTTTCATCTCAAGAAACCACTTTCTCTGCTCATCTTTAAGAAACCACTCTTCATTATTAAACACATTGTCCCATGAACATTAATCACCTAGCACAAGGGTGGGATCGGCAGTCATGGGACACTCCTGAGTGTGGGTGTCACGTAACAACACAAAGGTACCTGGTCCTGAACCAGGGGAAGTGAGGACAGTTGGAGTCCCAAACTCCACCTGCATATAGGTTACTTATGTACCTTATCCTGACGTGTACCCTACATCTCTATAATAAAATAAAGTTATAAAAAACTAAATAAATTTTTTAATGGCCCAATTAGACCTACTCAACAGAGGATTGTCACAGACCTTCAGTTTGTAAAAAACACAACATCTGTGACTCATAATAAAGTTCAGTAAAACGAGGTAAACCTGTCTTTACTTATTTACACTATTGCTGGCGGAGTTTTCTGTTACTCATACATAGACTCACTAGTAGCTGACACAAGCTTTTAGAGCTCACCTTATCCTGAGTTCTACTCTTGTGGAAAACACTCACCATTAACCAAAGACTTACACACTGCACAAACTGTAGACCCATGTTCAACTTGGCGCTTTGGGGTCAGCAGTTTCCATACTTCACTTAAAATTCAATGTTTTCCTTTTCTATCATTTGTTCACTCTCTCTCTTTATCTTTGTATATGTATATTTGTTTCCTCCACTAAATTATATTCTTTCCACAACAGGGTGGCATTCTACATGTACTAGGGATTGATAAATACTTGTTTAATAAAATAGAATACATCAAAGTATAGCTTGAACAGAGAGACATTTTTGGTAGAACTTGCTATCTATTTAATGTCAAACACTTATTCTCAAGCTAAGGGTCTATTTTTCTAAACAATAAAATAACACAGAAGAGATATATTAGATATAAGCCAGTATTACCAAGTGGCAGACTAATATTAAAAATCATGTAATAATCTCTGGTCTTTCACTGTTGTCCCTTGATTCTCATATAAATAATTAAACCAAGGAATATGTTATGATTTGGTTTTATGTAAGTTCTAATCAAAGAAGGGCCATGCCCTAATGCAATATTTTCAGAATGACCAGAGTGGAGTATTAAATTCAGTCTAGTTAAAACAAAATTCTCCCCAGAGTTACTGGAGCTTTCTGATACCATCCATCTGCATCTGTCCTTGTGACATTGATAGAGGAATAAAATCATCTGAAAATTAAAGTGTTCATCAGAGATGTGTTGTGTTATAACTTAAAGCTGTGGCACTCAAAATGTGATCCCCAGATCATCCGCATCAGCATCATCTAGGAACTTGCTAGGAAGGAAAATTATTAGACCCCCAAATTCTGTGTTTTAACAAACTCTCGAGGTGATTGTGGTAATACTAACATTTGAGAACCACTAACTTGCTAAAGTAAAAATATTGCTAAAGTACTTTTTACTAGATTAACAGTGATAGAAGGGAATAATTGAAACTTCTGGGAAAAGTCTGGAGGGAGAAAGAAAGAAGAAATGAGGAGGAAGAAGGGAGAGCCAGAATAACCCAATGGTCGATTCATGAGGAATAGTTTTTTAAAATTAATTATCCACACTCCCGTAGCCAAATTTTCCATAAAATCCATAAAAGACATGACAGATTTGTTGTGAATAGCTTTCTTAAGAAATGCTTGTGATTGAATTTGTGTGTGTGTGTGTGTGTGTGTGTGTGTGTGTAGTGTCTTTAATTGGACACTTTTATCAACTTTACTCCTTGCTCTCAGGTCCTGATGTAACATCCTGATATTGTTTTTTCTCCCTGTTCACCCATCAGATTCAAGTTCTTCCTGGAAGTGGATTTCCTGTTATCTTGAGGGAATCTTTGAAGAAAAATATCCTTTTGAAAGTAGTTGCTAAAATCCTTCTTCAAAACTTGTGTTTGTTTGAAATTTGACCTTTCACTGACATTACATTTTCACTCTTGCATGTATTCATGGTTCTTTCTATCTAATCTGTAAGCTCCTTTATTTCAGGGACTCAGCGTGATTCATCTTCGTGTTTCCAATGACAAGTAACAAAGCCTGATACATAATAAATATTCAATATATGTTTGACAATATATCAGTGTTAACAATAGATATTAACCTTTTCAAGACCTCAGCTTCTCCCTCTTCCACTGGCTATCTTGCCCCTGCTCCCCAGCTCCACGCTTCGACTACTCCATTCCCTTGCACTCTGACTTCTTAGGTTTGGCCAATGAGGAGCTATGATAGGAGACTGGAGAAAGGTGAGATCAGAGCATATATTCTCCTGCCTCCTCCCTGCCTGTGGTCACCTTCCATTGGCTGTGTCCCTTGACTTAAGGTCACTACTCCCTTCAAGGTGTCCTTCCACATGCAGCTCTTCTTCCATATTCTAGTAACTGCTTTTTCCTCCTCTCATTCTTTTGAAAAATGGTAACAGCTCTACTGATACCAGTCACTTAACTGTACTGTCCTTTGTGGTTCCTCTACACTCACATAAGTACACCCACTTTTCTATGTTAAATTCATTATTAAATCATCTTGAAACACTTCATCAACAAGGGTACCTGATCTCAAACCAAGTGAAGTGAAGCCTAAACTTTACCTGTACAATGACCACTTGTATACCTAAACCTGAATCATACCCCACATCTCTAAAATAAAAATTTTTAAGTATAAAAAAAGAAATTGCCTGGCTTGGTGGCTCAGCCTGTAACCCCGCACTTTGGAAGGCTGAGGTGAGTGGATTGCCTGAGCCTGTGGATTCGAGACCCGCCTGGGCAACTTGGAGAGACCTCATCTCTACAATAAATCAAAAATTAGCCGGGGGTGGTAGTGTACGCCTGTAATTCCAGCTAATTGGAAGACTGAGGTGGAAGGATCGCTGGAGCCCAGCAGGTCGAGGCTGTGGTGGCCGGGAGCGCGGCCACTGCATTCCAGTCTGGGCGACAGAGTGAGACTCCAACTCAAAAAAAGAAATGATCCTAATCTAAATGTACAATCTGTTTACTACTGGAACACTGACTTATAATGGTCAGATTAAAATATATATGTTGGAAAACTATACATAGTTTAAAATATTCACCAAAAATTGAGTTGCTCTCAATACTTATTATTTTTACATAAATATGCTATTTTAATATTTTACATTTGAGGAGTTCCAAAACTCACCCCCTCCCTAGTCTCCTGTGGAGGCAGTACGGAAAGGCTCTGAGTCAATCTGTGTCCATCCGTAAATGCTCTAATAGAGTAGGATTCCTGCAGATAACTTCATACAGGCAAAAGATTTCAGAGAATGCACAAATATACATATAAAACACATTCCATTTGGTTTCACAAGCACAGTACAATTTTTCCTGTGGGTATAATATCCTTGAGTTATTACTTATGCTTTTTGGTTTGTTAGTATATTTGCATTTTAAGCCATGCTTTTCAGCAACAAAACCACTTGTGGACCTTTAAAAATACACTTAGAAGTCTACATTTTTGAAAAAGCTCATTCAATGATTCTGATTGGAAGCCAGGGTGAAGTCCCAGTATATATCATACTAGTATAAGGTTAACTTTAAATATTACTACCTGTTTAATTGTTTAAAAATCCCTTTGCAGATGCAGTAACACAGTCTTGGGTTATAAATGATCCACATTCTTCTCTTGGTATCTGAAAGAAATGGCGAAGAGGATAGCCTTGGGGGTGGCCTTCCTGTCCTGCCACTCCACTGCGATGAGCAGGTTGTTCATTTCGCTGTCCCTGGCTACTCTCACTTGTAAAATGGAAGCACTAAAGTAAGTGATCTTTACAGCCCTTTCAGAATCGGGAGTTTTATAACCTAATGTCATGAACAACAACAACAAAAATACATTTCTTTTCAATCTGCATACCACACACTCACTGAATATAGCCCCAAATAATTTGAAGCCTATATACATTATTTTCCAAGTAAAAATAACTCAACTAAATTATTTCTCCTCATAACCCCTGCTTCATTCTCTGCTATACTAATGCTAATTTAAACATTTCAGAGAATAATTGAAACCACCTCCTTTCCCAGTCTCAACCTCCCTACTTCACACTCTCTTTATATAAAATAACCATGCCTGCACAGACTGCCTTCTATGTGCCTTATCTTGTCTATGATACCCAGATACATTCCTTAAAATTTTATGACAGAAGTATTTCACCAAATCACTCCATACTACTTCTCTTCTTTTTAAATTTAAGTCTACAGAAGATCCTCCAGGATCCATTTTATCCCTTCTCTCCCACAATGTTACATTTCTTATTCTGAACTTCTATGTTAAATATATATCCCAAAGCCCATCTTACTCTTAGCCCTTTTTCTTGTCACTAATCATTTCTCCATAAAGCCTCACTGAGCTAGAAGACCAATAAACCTCTCCTCAACAGTATGACCTTAACAACTTCTTCCTCACTTACACTTATTCAACTAACATTTGAGTTCATTGAGTACTTATTCAGTTCTAGTGCTCTGTACATTACTTCCAAATGCTTTATACCCTTTCAAACATGAGTTTTAAATCTTGACTACTTTATCACCATTCATTGATAAATATCTTCTAGTGCTTTCTTTTATCAGCATAAAACCTGAATGAATAAGGATCCACATCCACTCACTTTAGCATAATTATGGCACCAACTGTCAGGGTCACATGATATTCCAGGCTTTGAGAACACTCCTTGCACAGACTCATGTTTTCACACTAGTAAATACAAGAAAATGCTATTCAGATCCCTCTGCTGAGATGAACTTATTACCCTTGCTGTGGGGGCATGCTGCCTATAGACAGCCCCTAGCTGAAGACCTCTTGTCAATCTTGAGTACTGACTCAGATGCAAAGTCACTTTGTCTGAGGTCAAGTTTCCTTTGAAAGTGGCCTGCATCTAGACTGTTTTGTATAAGACTATAAAGGCCCATAGCCAACTCATAGTCAACTCAGGGTAAAGTGTCACCTGTTATTCATAACTTCCTATGAGGTTGACTAAAGCTTCTGCTAAGACTGCCTTGAAGCTTGACTTTTTTCTCAATCCAGTACTGTTTCCTTATCTTCTTTTCCATCATGAGCATTGATATGAAGAGCATCTGAGAGTTTGTTTCCTGGGAACTCAACTTGCAGCATACATAATAGATTAGAAGAAGTATACACAACTGGATGAGCAGGAGTAAAGAGAGATAACTCATCTACAGTGGACGAAATCTCGGTTTCCCATCTTAATTTTCACTTTATAAAAAAGAAATGAGTTGAGATCTTATGTTAGATAAACTGAGAAAATTTATTCAGCAAGGTGCCTGTACTCTTTCAGTCATGGTGAATCCCATATGGTCTATATTTAGTGACAAAGAATAAAGTAAGTAATACACATTTTTAAAATTTATTTCAGTCTTTATAGCTTACTCCAAAAAAAAGAGTACAATGCTCAAAGAGTTAAAGTAACTTGACAAATATGACACCATTAATATGTAAATTGGAAATAATAGGACTTGGAATACTGCAAAGGATAAATAGACATAAGTTTTTCATTTTTCAAAAACAGCAAAAATTTAACTTAAATTTCTCCTTTGCACATGACTCTTTAATATAAGATTTTTAAAAGGCTTATACTTTCTAATTAAAGTGAAGGTCATGTTTGTATGTTTGTCTTCTTTCAAAGTCATGCTAGAAATTCCTGCTAACTCTTGCTTAGATTTTGGGGAAAATAAGCCCTTCCTGCTCTTTGTCTTTTGTATACCCAACAGAACAAGACCTTCACCATCAAACATTATCCCTTTCTGTTAATGGTAATACAGTAATCTACCAAGAATATGTTAGTATTGATATATACCAAGTAACTTTGTGAAATACAAGACTTTGGTCATTTAAGAAGAAAATAAAAGAAGGCATTAAATCATACTTTTTCCTAGGTCTCCATATCACTTCTCAAGCTAACTTTTTTTGAAGACCACCCCCCAAATAAGCTATTTAAACTCCTGTGAAGGCCTGTTTAATTTATGGCTCAGAATGCATTAAGTATTAAACAATCATGCCAAGAGACTGCTTAGCCAGGTTAACTGACTTGAAATTTTCTGAACTTTTACAGGGCTTGAAATCTTCTAATTGGACTTATTCATGTTTATTACATAATAGTCAGAAACATCAAAGTAAAAGGGACCAAAGAGACTTTGGATTGAAGGTCTCTTTCTCATATAGACAGTTTTACAACTTTATGTGAAATAGTACCACACTATTAAAGATAATTTTGGAGGGCCTCTTTCACCCATGAAGCAGTAGATTTCTGTGAGTATTGCAGTATGTTGCCATTGGCTCATCACCACTGTAAGGCTTCTTTTGGAATCCAGCACAACTGGCTCTCGGTGCTTACTCTTCAGCAAGTTCACATTCAGCAAATTTTAAGAGGGGACAATAGGTCATTTTCTCATGAAAAAATACCATTTCCGTAGATAGGTTTCTATCCTAGTGATGCTCATGTCTTAAATAAACTTTTAGGACTTACATAGCAATTCATCTTTTTCTTTTTTTTTCAACTTCCTGCCAGGCACTTTACCAGAGGAAATTAAATATGTGTCCTTGCAAATCTTCATGTTCTGA
The DNA here is from genome assembly GCF_000164805.1 of Carlito syrichta. Classification (NCBI taxonomy): domain Eukaryota; kingdom Metazoa; phylum Chordata; class Mammalia; order Primates; family Tarsiidae; genus Carlito; species Carlito syrichta. The sequence continues at coordinate 686,638 of NW_007252905.1, read as the reverse complement.
ATAAACAAAGTATGAGGAAAAACTGTCAGAAATAATGAAATAGCAATTATTCTAATATTAGGAATGCTTATATTTTTCACACATTACTTCTCATTCTCTTAGTAGTATTCCTGACGTGGAAACCTGTAAATGACCCTGATTAAAGTGGCCATAAATTATGAATAGTGATAAAAACTATTCGTTGAACACTTATTCGCTATGAGTCAGCTACTAATTTATAAAATTAGGACATATATTATCTCAACGGACCCAAAAGGAGATTCAGAAAAGTTAAGTAACAAAAAATACAATTAAAATTCAGTTTCATGCCTGCCTCACTTCACACTGTGATTTTAACCATGGAACAGTAAAGCTTCCCCAAAGTGAAACTAGAAGGTGAGTGATGGCAAATTTCCTGTCTTCTTTGAAATAGTATTTATAATCCTCTCATAAGGCAAGAGAAGATGAAGAACTTGACATGGTCATATAGGTATATATTTAGTTGGACTCTCACTCTGTCACCCAGATTGGAGTGCAATGGCCGCTCCCGGCCACCTCAGCCTCGACCCCCTGGGCTCCGCGATCCTTCCACCTCAGCCTTCCAAGTAGCTGGAACTACAGGCTTGCGCTACCCCGCCCAACTGATTTTTGATTTATTGTAGAGAAGAGATCTTGCCAAGTTGCCCAGGCGGGTCTCAAACCCGCGGGCTCAGGCAATCCACTCACCTCGGCCTCCCAAAGCACGGGATTACAGACTGAGCCACCGAACCCGGCCGACATAGTCATATTTTATCATTCAACAACTTTAAGAGAAAAGCAGTGAAGCTGATTTCAGCCTACCAAAGTGTTACACACCAGTCATATTGCCTGTTGTCTTGTGATCTTACTTGATTTATATAAATTATATACAATGTATAATATTTACAGATATATGGAAAAGTATAGAAAACCTGGGTAACAAAGGCACATTACATAGGCATTTATGAAGAAGGTACAAAAAATGTTTTCAATGACAAAATTTACTTTTATTAGGAGCACTCTGCCAAGGACGTTTAGATTAAGTCAATAGTTGAAAGGTATATATCTTTATCCTGTTTTACAACCGAGAAGGCTAAGGATAAAGTTAAGGACCTGGAGCAAGGTCACACAGCTATTCAAGTTATCGTCTAAACTGAAGCACCCCCTCAAATTCTCCAATTGTCAACTTTATTATCGTAATAACCTCACCATTTCCGGCTGATTTCCAACAGCTGTTTTTGTTATTGTTCTTGTTTTCATTTCCTATGCTCCATTTACATAGAAATAATTTCAGAACAAATCTGACTTTCAGCCAAGATCAATTTGTCCTCTTTAGTTCTCACAAAATGATTCATCAAGAGGTATAGGGTTGACTTTACAGCAGTGGTTCCCAAACTTTGCTGACACTGAAATCATCCAGCGATCTTTAAAAACACTACTCATGTCCTGTTTCTACCACCAGACATTCTGATTTAATTAGTATGGGCTGTGAACTAAAATTCAGGTGTTTTAAAAGCTCCCCAGATAATTCCACTCTGCCTAAGCCACTTTTCAAAGTATACACCCCTGTGTTTTACCAATAACTGCACCATTCCCTAACCTCAAGTTCAAACACACCTCTTTCCAGCTACCACATCTTATCTTTCTAGATCATTTGCTCTTGTCCCCTATTCTAACAATTATTTGACTTTGTTAGGATCTCCAGTTATTCTTTCATTTCTTCAGAGTGCTTAACTAAGTCCTATTCTTACCTTCTTCTTATTCAGGTTAGATTGAGAATTCATCAGAATAATCACTCTTACTTCCTTGTCCATTTTCCCTTCCATAGTAGCCCTCTGTCAAAACTCCAAACCTAGTTAAATATCACTTTCTATGTAGTTCTCACATGCAACAACAACAAAAACAATAACAGAACTGAAAAAACAATGCACTCAACCATGCTCACTAGGCCCATTTTTAACACATTGACATCAATTGGGTCCTTGATGTTTCTAGGCAATCCTGTTCACTTCCCTAACCCAGTCACTCACCCACTTTCCTCATCCCTCACTGTGAATTATGACCTAGATTTTTATTCTGCTGAAAAAATCTGTTTGGAGAGAACATTCACATGGGTCTACCACAAAACCTATTACACTATCTTTATCTGAGCTATGTACTCAATCTTCCTTGCTTTTCTTTGGATGCACCCTCTATGCTCTTATCTAATACCACCCTTCCACTTGCACACCAGAGTCTGTCCCTTAGGGCTCTCTCTCTCTCTCCCCCCCCAGACATTATTTTCATTAGCATACAAAAATACTGTAATATCTCCTATTTAAAGAAAAAAGTTATCCCTTTTTTCTCCCGCTAGATACTGCCTTATTTACCTGATTGTCTTTAATGAAAAACTTCTCATAAGAGTTACCTACCTTCATTCTATCCATTTGCTCCACAGTTATATTCTTTCCCTGTATATCCTATTTTTCTCTAGAATCTACTCTACTTGGACTATTGTCCCTGCACCAAAATAACTGTTTTCATGGTCCCAAATGACTAAATCCAAAGTCAATTTTTAGCCTTCATCTTACCTGACCTCAGCAGCATTTGCAATAATCCCTCACTCCTTCCATCTTTAACCATCTTCTCCACTTGGCTTCCACATTCTCTCGGTTCCATTTCTGACTTTCCAGTGGGATCTTCTCATCTCTTTACTGGTTTGTTTTTTTTTTTTCCCCATCATCCTAAACACAAAATTTTGGAGTCCTTGGACCTCTTATTTTTCTTTCTTTCTACACTCATCTCATAGCTTGCCATCTCTATGCCAAAATAATTTCCCAATTTTTGTCTTTAGCCCAGGCTTCTTCCCTGATTCATATCAAATATCTGGATGTCTATTCAACATGATTGTTTGGGTACTAATAGCCATCTCAACAGGTGTATGTTCAAAAATAAACTCTTGGCAGTTATGGGTGTGGAGTCATAAGACCCACCTTATTGTGCTGGATTAATGAGGGCCAAGGACTGAAGAAGAGGATGGGGATAGCACAAAAGAGAAGGAAAATGAGGCAGAGAATGAAGGAAAGTGTCTTAAAACTGATAAGAAGTCATAGAGTGAGATATGAGTAAGTTGGAATCTGCTGCTCTAGAAATTGCTTCTGTTCTGATGTCTTCACCTACTGAAAGAAACTTTTTCTATTTTTCTTTTTTTGTAAATTGCTATTCCTGAATTATTAAACTAAAAATAAAAGCTATGGGAGGATAAAAATAAATAAATACATAGATAGATAAATAACCAACCCAACTGCTATGCTTTTAGTCATTCCAATTCCAGTAATTTATTTATTTATTTATTTATTTTTTGAGTTGGAGTCTCACTCTGTCGCCCAGACTG